>NW_028188080.1:0-83000 GCF_964204655.1 Triturus cristatus
TCTCTGGCCTAATGGTTTAGGTCGTAACTCTTACTCTTGCCTAATAGCTAAGGTCTTAGACTCATACTCTGGCCTAATAGCGAAGGTCTTAGACTCGTACGCTGGCCTAAAAGCTAAGGTCTTAGACTCGTACTCTGGCCTACTGGTTAAGGTCTTAACTCTTAATCTGGCCTAATAGCGAAGGTCTTAGACTCGTACTCTGGTCTAAAAGCTAAGGTCTTAGACTCGTACTCTGGCCTACTGGTTAAGGTCTTAACTCTTAATCTGGCCTAATAGCTAAGGTCTTAGACTCATACTCTGGCCTAATAGCTAAGGTCTTAGACTCGTACTCTGGCCTACTGGTTAAGGTCTTAACTCTTACTCTGGCCTAATAGCTAAGGTCTTAGACTCGTACTCTGGCCTAATAGCTAAGGTCTTAGACTCGTACTCTGGCATAATAGCTAAGGTCTTAACTCTTACTCTGGCCTAATAGCTAAGGTATTTGACTCGTACTATGGCCTACAGGTTAAGGTCTTAACTCTTACTCTGGCCTACTGGTTAAGGTCTTAACTCATACTCTGGCCTAATAGCTAAGGTCCTAGACACATACTCTGGCCTAATGGTTAAAGTCTTACTCTTACTGTGACCTAATAGCTAAGGTCTTAGACTCGTACTCTGGCCTACTGGTTAAGGTGTTAACTCTTACTCTTGCCTAATAGCTAAGGTCTTAGACTCGTACTCTGGCCTAATGGTTAAGGTCTTAACTCTTACTCTGGCCTAATAGCTAAGGTCTTAGACTCATACTCTGGCCTAATGGTTAAGATCTTAACTCTTACTCTGGCCTAATAGTTAAGGTCTTAGACTCGTACTCTGGCCTAATGGTTTAGGTCGTAACTCTTACTCTTGCCTAATAGCTAAGGTCTTAGACTCATACTCTGGCCTAATAGCGAACGTCTTAGACTCGTACTCTGGCCTAAAAGCTAAGGTCTTAGACTCGTACTTTGGCCTACTGGTTAAGGTCTTAACTCTTAATCTGGCCTAATAGCTAAGGTCTTAGACTCGTACTCTGGCCTAATAGCTAAGGTCTTAGACTCGTACTCTTGCCTTCTGGTTACGGTCTTAACTCTCACTCTGGCCTACTGGTTAAGGTCTTAACTCTTACTCTGGCCTAATAGCTAAGGTCTTAGACTTGTACTCTGGCCTAATGGTTAAGGTCTTAACTCTTACTCTGGCCTAATAGCTAAGGTCTTAACTCTTACTCTGGCCTAATAGTTAAGGTCTTTGACTCGTACTATGGCCTACAGGTTAAGGTCTTAACTCTTACTCTGGCCTACTGGTTAAGGTCTTAACTCATACTCTGGCCTAATAGCTAAGGTCCTAGACACATACTCTGGCCTAATGGTTAAGGTCTTAACTCTTACTGTGACCTAATAGCTAAGGTCTTAGACTCGTACTCTGGCCTACTGGTTAAGGTGTTAACTCTTACTCTTGCCTAATAGCTAAGGTCTTAGACTCGTACTCTGGCCTAATGGTTAAGGTCTTCACTCTTACTCTGGCCTAATAGCTAAGGTCTTAGACTCATACTCTGGCCTAATGGTTAAGATCTTAACTCTTACTCTGGCCTAATAGTTAAGGTCTTAGACTCGTACTCTGGCATAATGGTTTAGGTCGTAACTCTTACTCTTGCCTAATAGCTAAGGTCTTAGACTCATACTCTGGCCTAATAGCGAAGGTCTTAGACTCGTACTCTGGCCTAAAAGCTAAGGTCTTAGACTCGTACTCTGGCCTACTGGTTAAGGTCTTAACTCTTAATCTGGCCTAATAGCGAAGGTCTTAGACTCGTACTCTGGCCTAAAAGCTAAGGTCTTAGACTCGTACTCTGGCCTACTGGTTAAGGTCTTAACTCTTAATCTGGCCTAATAGCTAAGGTCATAGACTCATACTCTGGCCTAATAGCTAAGGTCTTAGACTCGTACTCTTGCCTTCTGGTTACGTTCTTAACTCTTACTCTGGCCTAATAGCTAAGGTCTTAGACTCGTACTCTGGCCTAATGGTTAAGGTCTTAACTCTTACTCTGGCCTAATAGCTAAGGTCTTAACTCTTACTCTGGCCTAATAGCTAAGGTCTTTGACTCGTACTATGGCCTACAGGTTAAGGTCCTAACTCTTACTCTGGCCTACTGGTTAAGGTCTTAACTCATACTCTGGCCTAATAGCTAAGGTCCTAGACACATACTCTGGCCTAATGGTTAAGGTCTTAACTCTTACTGTGACCTAATAGCTAAGGTCTTAGACTCATACTCTGGCCTAATGGTTAAGGTATTAACTCTTACTCTGGCCTAATAGCTAAGGTCTTAGACTCATACTCTGGCCTAATGGTTAAGATCTTAACTCTTACTCTGGCCTAATAGTTAAGGTCTTAGACTCGTACTCTGGCCTAATGGTTTAGGTCGTAACTCTTACTCTTGCCTAATAGCTAAGGTCTTAGACTCATACTCTGGCCTAATAGCGAACGTCTTAGACTCGTACTCTGGCCTAAAAGCTAAGGTCTTAGACTCGTACTCTGGCCTACTGGTTAAGGTCTTAACTCTTAATCTGGCCTAATAGCTAAGGTCTTAGACTCGTACTCTGGCCTAATAGCTAAGGTCTTAGACTCGTACTCTGGCCTACTGGTTAAGGTCTTAACTCTTACTCTGGCCTAATAGCTAAGGTCTTAGACTCGTTCTCTGGCCTAATAGCTAAGGTCTTAGACTCGTACTCTTGCCTTCGGGTTACGGTCTTAACTCTCACTCTGGCCTACTGGTTAAGGTCTTAACTCTTACTCTGGCCTAATAGCTAAGGTCTTAGACTTGTACTCTGGCCTAATGGTTAAAGTCTTAACTCTTACTCTGGCCTAATAGCTAAGGTCTTAACTCTTACTCTGGCCTAATAGCTAAGGTCTTTGACTCGTACTATGGCCTACAGGTTAAGGTCTTAACTCTTACTCTGGCCTACTGGTTAAGGTCTTAACTCATACTCTGGCCTAATAGCTAAGGTCCTAGACACATACTCTGGCCTAATGGTTAAGGTCTTAACTCTTACTGTGACCTAATAGCTAAGGTCTTAGACTCGTACTCTGGCCTACTGGTTAAGGTGTTAACTCTTACTCTTGCCTAATAGCTAAGGTCTTAGACTCGTACTCTGGCCTAATGGTTAAGGTCTTCACTCTTACTCTGGCCTAATAGCTAAGGTCTTAGACTCATACTCTGGCCTAATGGTTAAGATCTTAACTCTTACTCTGGCCTAATAGTTAAGGTCTTAGACTCGTACTCTGGCCTAATGGTTTAGGTCGTAACTCTTACTCTTGCCTAATAGCTAAGGTCCTAGACTCATACTTTGGCCTAATAGCGAAGGTCTTAGACTCGTACTCTGGCCTAAAAGCTAAGGTCTTAGACTCGTACTCTGGCCTACTGGTTAAAGTCTTAACTCTTAATCTGGCCTAAAAGCTAAGGTCTTAGACTCGTACTCTGGCCTACTGGTTAAGGTCTTAACTCTTAATCTGGCCTAATAGCTAAGGTCATAGACTCATACTCTGGCCTAATAGCTAAGGTCTTAGACTCGTACTCTTGCCTTCTGGTTACGGTCTTAACTCTTACTCTGGCCTAATAGCTAAGGTCTTAGACTCGTACTCTGGCCTAATGGTTAAGGTCTTAACTCTTACTCTGGCCTAATAGCTAAGGTCTTAACTCTTACTCTGGCCTAATAGCTAAGGTCTTTGACTCGTACTATGGCCTACAGGTTAAGGTCTTAACTCTTACTCTGGCCTACTGGTTAAGGTCTTAACTCATACTCTGGCCTAATAGCTAAGGTCCTAGACACATACTCTGGCCTAATGGTTAAGGTCTTAACTCTTACTGTGACCTAATAGCTAAGGTCTTAGACTCGTACTCTGGCCTACTGGTTAAGGTGTTAACTCTTACTCTTGCCTAATAGCTAAGGTCTTAGACTCGTACTCTGGCCTAATGCTTAAGGTCTTAACTCTTACTCTGGCCTAATAGCTAAGGTCTTAGACTCATACTCTGGCCTAATGGTTAAGATCTTAACACTTACTCTGGCCTAATAGTTAAGGTCTTAGACTCGTACTCTGGCCTAATAGCGAAGGTCTTAGACTCGTACTCTGGCCTATAAGCTAAGGTCTTAGACTCGTACTCTGGCCTACTGGTTAAGGTCTTAACTCTTACTCTGGCCTACTGTTTAAGGTCTTAACTCATACTCTGGCCTAATAGCTAAGGTCCTAGACACATACTCTGGCCTTATGGTTAAGGTCTTAACTCTTACTCTGACCTAATAGCTAAGGTCTTAGACTCGTACTCTGGCCTACTGGTTAAGGTGTTAACTCTTACTCTTGCCTAATAGCTAAGGTCTTAGACTCATACTCTGGCCTAATGCTTATGGTCTTAACTCTTACTATGGCCTAATAGCTAAGGTCTTAACTCTTACTCTGGCCTAATAGCTAAGGTCTTAGACTCTTACTCTGGCCTAATAGCTAAGGTCTTAACTCTTACTCTGGCCTACTGGTTAAGGTCTTAACTCTTACTCTGCCCTACTGGTTAAGGTCTCAACTCTTACTCTGCCCTACTGGTTAAGGTCTTAACTCTTACTCTGGCCTAATAGATAAGGTCTTAGACTCGTACTCTGGCCTAATGGTTAAGGTCTTAACTCTTACTCTGGCCTAATAGCTAAGGTCTTAGACTCGTACTATGGCCTAATGGTTAAGGTCTTAACTCTTACTCTTGCCTAATGGTTAAGGTCTTAACTCTTACTCTGGAATAATAGCTAAGGTCTTAGACTCATACTCTGGCCTACTGGTTAAGGTCATAACTCTTACTCTGGCCTAATGGTTAAGGTCATAACTCTTACTCTGGCCTAATAGCTAAGGTCTTAGACTCGTACTGTGGCCTAATAGCTAAGGTCTTAGACTCGTACTCTGGCCTAATAGCTAAGGTCTTAGACTCGTACTCTGGCCTTCTGGTTAAGGTCTTAACTCTTACTCTGCCCTAATAGCTAAAGTCTTAGACTCGTACTCTGGCCTACTAGTTAAAGTCTTAATTCTTACTCTGGCCTAATAGCTAAGGTCTTAGAATCATACTCTGGACTAATGGTTAAGGTCTAAACTCTTGCTCTGGCCTAATAGCTAAGGTCTTAGACTCGTACTCTGGCCTAATGTTTAAGGTCTTAACTCTTACTCTGGCCTAATAGCTAAGGTCTTAGACTCGTACTCTGGCCTAATGGTTAAGGTCTTAGACTCGTACTCTGGCCTAATGATTAAGGTCTTAACTCTTACTGCGGCCTAATAGCTAAGGTCTTAACTCTTATTCTGGCCTAATAGCTAAGGTCTTAGACTCATATTCTGGCCTAATGGTTAAGGTCTTAACTCTTTCTCTGGCCTACTGGTTAAGGTCTTAACTCTTACTCTGGCCTAATAGCTAAGGTCTTAGACTTGTACTCTGGCCTAATGGTTAAGGTCTTAACTCTTACTCTGGCCTACTAGTTAAGGTCTTAACTCTTACTATGGCCTACAGGTTAAGGTCTTAACTCTTACTCTGGCCTATACCTAAGGTCTTAGACTCGTACTCTGGCCTAAAGGTTAAGTTCTTAACTCTGACTCTGGCCGAATAGCTAAGGTCTTAGACTCATACTCTGGCCTAATGATTAAGGTCTTAACTCTTACTGTGGCCTAATAGCTAAGGTCTTAACTCTTACTCTGGCCTAATAGCTAAGGTCCTAGACTCATACTCTGGCCTACTGGTTAAGGTCTTAACTCTTACTCTGACCTAATAGCTAAGGTCTTAACTCTTACTCTGGCCTAATAGCTAAGGTCTTAGACTCGTACTCTGGCCTAATGGTTAAGGTCTTAACGCTTACTCTGGCCTAATAGCTAAGGTCTTAACTCTTACTCTGGCCTAATAGCTAAGGTCTTTGACTCGTACTATGGCCTACAGGTTAAGGTCTTAACTCTTACTCTGGCCTACTGGTTAAGGTCTTAACTCATACTCTGGCCTAATAGCTAAGGTCCTAGACACATACTCTGGCCTAATGGTTAAGGTCTTAACTCTTACTGTGACCTAATAGCTAAGGTCTTAGACTCGTACTCTGGCCTAATGGTTAAGGTCTTAACTCTTACTCTGGCCTAATAGCTAAGGTCTTAGACTCATACTCTGGCCTAATGGTTAAGATCTTAACTCTTACTCTGGCCTAATAGTTAAGGTCTTAGTCTCGTACTCTGGCCTAATGGTTTAGGTCGTAACTCTTACTCTTGCCTAATAGCTAAGGTCTTAGACTCATACTCTGGCCTAATAGCGAACGTCTTAGACTCGTACTCTGGCCTAAAAGCTAAGGTCTTAGACTCGTACTCTGGCCTACTGGTTAAGGTCTTAACTCTTAATCTGGCCTAATAGCTAAGGTCTTAGACTCGTACTCTGGCCTAATAGCTAAGGTCTTAGACTCGTACTCTGGCCTACTGGTTAAGGTCTTAACTCTTACTCTGGCCTAATAGCTAAGGTCTTAGACTCGTTCTCTGGCCTAATAGCTAAGGTCTTA
This sequence comes from Triturus cristatus, assembly GCF_964204655.1. NCBI lineage: Eukaryota > Metazoa > Chordata > Amphibia > Caudata > Salamandridae > Triturus > Triturus cristatus. The sequence continues at coordinate 6,558 of NW_028188080.1, forward strand.
GACTCGTACTCTTGCCTTCTGGTTACGGTCTTAACTCTCACTCTGGCCTACTGGTTAAGGTCTTAACTCTTACTCTGGCCTAATAGCTAAGGTCTTAGACTTGTACTCTGGCCTAATGGTTAAGGTCTTAACTCTTACTCTGGCCTAATAGCTAAGGTCTTAACTCTTACTCTGGCCTAATAGCTAAGGTCTTTGACTCGTACTCTGGCCTAATGGTTAAGGTCTTAACTCTTACTCTGGCCTAATAGCTAAGGTCTTAACTCTTACTCTGGCCTACTGGTTAAGGTCTTAACTCTTACTCTGCCCTACTGGTTAAGGTCTTAACTCTTACTCTGGCCTAATAGCTAAGGTCTTAGACTCGTACTCTGGCCTAATGGTTAAGGTCTTAACTCTTACTCTGGCCTAATAGCTAAGGTCTTAGACTCGTACTATGGCCTAATGGTTAAGGTCTTAACTCTTACTCTGGCCTAATGGTTAAGGTCTTAACTCTTACTCTGGAATAATAGCTAAGGTCTTAGACTCATAATCTGGCCTACTGGTTAAGGTCATAACTCTTACTCTGGCCTAATGGTTAAGGTCATAACTCTTACTCTGGCCTAATAGCTAAGGTCTTAGACTCGTACTGTGGCCTAATAGCTAAGGTCTTAGACTCGTACTCTGGCCTAATAGCTAAGGTCTTAGACTCGTACTCTGGCCTTCTGGTTAAGGTCTTAACTCTTACTCTGCCCTAATAGCTAAAGTCTTAGACTCGTACTCTGGCCTACTAGTTAAAGTCTTAATTCTTACTCTGGCCTAATAGCTAAGGTCTTAAAATCGTACTCTGGACTAATGGTTAAGGTCTAAACTCTTGCTCTGGCCTAATAGCTAAGGTCTTAGACTCGTACTCTGGCCTAATGTTTAAGGTCTTAACTCTTACTCTGGCCTAATAGCTAAGGTCTTAGACTCGTACTCTGGCCTAATGGTTAAGGTCTTAGACTCGTACTCTGGCCTAATGATTAAGGTCTTAACTCTTACTGTGGCCTAATAGCTAAGGTCTTAACTCTTATTCTGGCCTAATAGCTAAGGTCTTAGACTCATATTCTGGCCTAATGGTTAAGGTCTTAACTCTTTCTCTGGCCTACTGGTTAAGGTCTTAACTCTTACTCTGGCCTAATAGCTAAGGTCTTAGACTTGTACTCTGGCCTAATGGTTAAGGTCTTAACTCTTACTCTGGCCTACTAGTTAAGGTCTTAACTCTTACTATGGCCTACAGGTTAAGGTCTTAACTCTTACTCTGGCCTATACCTAAGGTCTTAGACTCGTACTCTGGCCTAAAGGTTAAGTTCTTAACTCTGACTCTGGCCGAATAGCTAAGGTCTTAGACTCGTACTCTGGCCTAATGCTTAAGGTCTTAGACTTGTACTCTGGCCTAATGATTAAGGTCTTAACTCTTACTGTGGCCTAATAGCTAAGGTCTTAACTCTTACTCTGGCCTAATAGCTAAGGTCTTAGACTCGTACTCTGGCCTAATGGTTAAGGTCTTAACTCTTACTCTGGCCTAATAGCTAAGGTCTTAGACTCGTACTATGGCCTAATGGTTAAGGTCTTAACTCTTACTCTGGCCTAATGGTTAAGGTCTTAACTCTTACTCTGGAGTAATAGCTAAGGTCTTAGACTCATACTCTGGCCTACTGGTTAAGGTCATAACTCTTACTCTGGCCTAATGGTTAAGGTCATAACTCTTACTCTGGCCTAATAGCTAAGGTCTTAGACTCGTACTGTGGCCTAATAGCTAAGGTCTTAGACTCGTACTCTGGCCTAATAGCTAAGGTCTTAGACTCGTACTCTGGCCTTCTGGTTAAGGTCTTAACTCTTACTCTGGCCTAATAGCTAAGGTCTTAGACTCGTACTCTGTCTTAATGGAATAAGGTCTTAACTCTTACTTTGGCCTAAAAGCTAAGGTCTTAACAGTTACTCTGGCCTAATGGCTAAGGTCTTAGACTCGTACTCTGGCCTAATGGTTAAAGTCTTAACTCTTACTCTGGCCTAATGGTTAAGGTCTTAACTCTTTCTCTGGCCTACTTCTTAAGGTCTTAACTCTTACTCTGGCCTAATAGCTAAGGTCTTAGACTCATACTCTGGCCTAATGGTTACGGTCTTAACTCTTACTCTGGCCCACTGGTTAAGGTCTTAACTCTTACTCTGGCCTAGTAACTAAGGTCTTAGACTCGTACTCTGGCCTAATGGTTAAGGTCTTAACTCTTACTCTGGCCTACTGGTTAAGGTCTTAACTCTTACTCTGGCCTAATACCTAAGGTCTTAGACTCATACTCTGGCCTAATGGTTAAGGTCTTAACGCTTACTCTGGCCTAATAGTTAAGGTCTTAGACTTATACTATGGCCTACAGGTTAAGGTCTTAACTCTTACTCTGGCCTAATAGCTAAGGTCTTAACTCTTACTCTGGCCTAATAGCTAAGGTCTTAGACTCGTACTCTGGCCTAATGGTTAAGGTCTTAACTCTTACTCTGGCCTACTGGTTAAGGTCTTAACTCTTACTCTGGCCTAATAGCTAAGGTCTTAGCTCTTACTCTGGCCGAATAGCTAAGGTCTTAGACTCGTACTCTGGCCTAATGGTTAAGGTCTTAACTCTTACACTGGCCTAATAGCTAAGGTCTTAACTCATACTCTGGCCTAATAGCTAAGGTCTTAGACTCGTACTCTGGCCTAAAAGCTAAGGTCTTAGACTCACACTCTGGCCTACTGGTTAAGGTCTTAACTCTTACTCTGGCCTAATAGCTAAGGTCTTAGACTCGTACTCTAGCCTAATAGCTAAGGTCTTAGACTCGAACTCTGGCCTACTGGTTAAGGTCTTAACTCTTACTCTGGCCTAATAGCTAAGGTCTCAGACTCGTACTCTGGCCTACTGGTTATGGTCTTAACTCTTACTCTGGCCTAATAGCTAAGGTCTTAGACTCGTACTCTGGCCTAATGGTTAAGGTCTTAACTCTTACTCTGGCCTAATAGCGAATGTCTTAGACTCGTACTATGGCCTACAGGTTAAGGTCTTAACTATTAATCTGGCCTAATAGCTAAGTTCTTAACTCTTACTCTGGCCTAATAGCTAAGGTCTTAGACTCGTACTCTGGCCTAATGGTTAAGGTCTTAACTCTTACTCTGGCCTAATAGCTAAGGTCCTAGACACATACTCTGGCCTAATGGTTAAGGTATTAACTCTTACTGTGACCTAATAGCTAAGGTCTTAGACTCGTACTCTGGCCTACTGGTTAAGGTGTTAACTCTTACTCTTGCCTAATAGCTAAGGTCTTAGACTCGTACTCTGGCCTAATAGCGAACGTCTTAGACTCGTACTCTGGCCTAAAAGCTAAGGTCTTAGACTCGTACTCTGGCCTACTGGTTAAGGTCTTAACTCTTAATCTGGCCTAATAGCTAAGGTCTTAGACTCGTACTCTGGCCTAATAGCTAAGGTCTTAGACTCGTACTCTGGCCTACAGGTTAAGGTCTTAACTCTTACTCTGGCCTAATAGCTAAGGTCTTAGACTCGTACTCTGGCCTAATAGCTATGTTCTTAGACTCGTACTCTTGCCTTCTGGTTACGGTCTTAACTCTCACTCTGGCCTACTGGTTAAGGTCTTAACTCTTACTCTGGCCTAATAGCTAAGGTCTTAGACTTGTACTCTGGCCTAATGGTTAAGGTCTTAACTCTTACTCTGGCCTAATAGCTAAGGTCTTAACTCTTACTCTGGCCTAATAGCTAAGGTCTTTGACTCGTACTATGGCCTACAGGTTAAGGTCTTAACTCTTACTCTGGCCTACTGGTTAAGGTCTTAACTCATACTCTGGCCTAATAGCTAAGGTCCTAGACACATACTCTGGCCTAATGGTTAAGGTCTTAACTCTTACTGTGACCTAATAGCTAAGGTCTTAGACTCGTACTCTGGCCTACTGGTTAAGGTGTTAACTCTTACTCTTGCCTAATAGCTAAGGTCTTAGACTCGTACTCTGGCCTAATGGTTAAGGTCTTAACTCTTACTCTGGCCTAATAGCTAAGGTCTTAGACTCATACTCTGGCCTAATGGTTAAGATCTTAACTCTTACTCTGGCCTAATAGTTAAGGTCTTAGACTCGTACTCTGGCCTAATGGTTTAGGTCGTAACTCTTACTCTTGCCTAATAGCTAAGGTCTTAGACTCATACTCTGGCCTAATAGCGAAGGTCTTAGACTCGTACGCTGGCCTAAAAGCTAAGGTCTTAGACTCGTACTCTGGCCTACTGGTTAAGGTCTTAACTCTTAATCTGGCCTAATAGCGAAGGTCTTAGACTCGTACTCTGGTCTAAAAGCTAAGGTCTTAGACTCGTACTCTGGCCTACTGGTTAAGGTCTTAACTCTTAATCTGGCCTAATAGCTAAGGTCTTAGACTCATACTCTGGCCTAATAGCTAAGGTCTTAGACTCGTACTCTGGCCTACTGGTTAAGGTCTTAACTCTTACTCTGGCCTAATAGCTAAGGTCTTAGACTCGTACTCTGGCCTAATAGCTAAGGTCTTAGACTCGTACTCTGGCATAATAGCTAAGGTCTTAACTCTTACTCTGGCCTAATAGCTAAGGTATTTGACTCGTACTATGGCCTACAGGTTAAGGTCTTAACTCTTACTCTGGCCTACTGGTTAAGGTCTTAACTCATACTCTGGCCTAATAGCTAAGGTCCTAGACACATACTCTGGCCTAATGGTTAAGGTCTTACTCTTACTGTGACCTAATAGCTAAGGTCTTAGACTCGTACTCTGGCCTACTGGTTAAGGTGTTAACTCTTACTCTTGCCTAATAGCTACGGTCTTAGACTCGTACTCTGGCCTAATGGTTAAGGTCTTAACTCTTACTCTGGCCTAATAGCTAAGGTCTTAGACTCATACTCTGGCCTAATGGTTAAGATCTTAACTCTTACTCTGGCCTAATAGTTAAGGTCTTAGACTCGTACTCTGGCCTAATGGTTTAGGTCGTAACTCTTACTCTTGCCTAATAGCTAAGGTCTTAGACTCATACTCTGGCCTAATAGCGAACGTCTTAGACTCGTACTCCGGCCTAAAAGCTAAGGTCTTAGACTCGTACTTTGGCCTACTGGTTAAGGTCTTAACTCTTAATCTGGCCTAATAGCTAAGGTCTTAGACTCGTACTCTGGCCTAATAGCTAAGGTCTTAACTCTTACTCTGGCCTAATAGCTAAGGTCTTAACTCTTACTCTGGCCTAATAGCTAAGGTCTTTGACTCGTACTATGGCCTACAGGTTAAGGTCTTAACTCTTACTCTGGCCTAATAGCTAAGGTCTTAACTGTTACTCTGGCCTAATAGCTAAGGTCTTAGACTCGTACTCTGGCCTAATGGTTAAAGCCTTAACTCTTACTCTGGACTACTGGTTAAGGTCTTAACTCTTTCTCTGGCCTACTGGATAAGGTCTTAACTCTTACTCTGGCCTACTGGTTAAAGTCTTAACTCTTACTCTGGCCTAATAGCTAAGGTCTTAACTCTTACTCTGGCCTCATAGCTAAGGTCTTAGACTCGTACTCTGACCTAATTGTTAAGGTCTTAACTCTTACTCTGGCCTAATTGCTAAGGTCTTAGACTCGTACTCTGGCCTAATGGTTAAGGTCTTAACTCTTACTCTGGCCTAATAGCTAATGTCTTATACTCGTACTCTGGCCTAATGGTTAAGGTCTTAACTCTTACTCCGGCCTAATAGCTAAGGTCTTAACTCTTACTCTGGCCTAATACCTAAGGTCTTAGACTCGTACTCTGGCCTAATGGTTAAGGTCTTAACTCTTACTCTGGCCTAATAGCTAAGGTCTTAAACTCGTACTCTGGCCTAATGGTTAAGGTCTTAACTCTTACTCTGGCCTAATGGTTAAGGTCATAACTCTTACTCTGGCCTACTGGTTAAGGTCTTAACTCTTACTCTGACCTAATAGCTAAGGTCTTAACTCTTACTCTGGCCTAATAGCTAAGGTCAAAGACTCGTACTCTGGCCTAATGGTTAAGGTCTTAAATCTTACTCTGGCCTACTGGTTAAGGTCTTAACTCTTACTCTGGCCTAATAGCTAAGTTCTTAGACTTGTACTCTGGCCTAATGGTTAAGGTCTTAGCTCTTACTCTGGCCTACTAGTTAAGGTCGTCACTCATACTATGGCCTACAGGTTAAGGTCTTAACTCTTACTCTGGCCTACTGGTTAAGGTCTTAACTCTTACTCTGGCCTAATATCTAAGGTCTTAGTCTCATACTCTGGCCTAATGGTTAAGGTCTTAACTCTTACTCTGGCCAACTGGTTAAGGTCTTAACTCTTACTCTGGCCTAATAGCTAAGGTCTTAAATCTTACTCTGGCCTAATAGCTATGGTCTAAGACTCGTACTGTGGCCTACTGGTGAAGGTCTTAACTCTTACTCTGGCCTACTGGTTAAGGTCTTAACTCTTACTCTGGCCTAATAGCTAAGGTCAAAGACTCGTACTCTGGCCTACTGGTTAAGGTCTTAACTCTTACTCTGGCCTAATAGCTAAGGTCTTAGACTCGTACTCTGGCCTAATAGCTAAGGTCTTAGACTCGTACTCTGGCATAATAGCTAAGGTCTTAACTCTTACTCTGGCCTAATAGCTAAGGTATTTGACTCGTACTATGGCCTACAGGTTAAGGTCTTAACTCTTACTCTGGCCTACTGGTTAAGGTCTTAACTCATACTCTGGCCTAATAGCTAAGGTCCTAGACACATACTCTGGCCTAATGGTTAAGGTCTTACTCTTACTGTGACCTAATAGCTAAGGTCTTAGACTCGTACTCTGGCCTACTGGTTAAGGTCTTAACTCTTACTCTGGCCTAATAGCTAAGGTCTCAGACTCGTACTCTGGCCTACTGGTTATGGTCTTAACTCTTACTCTGGCCTAATAGCTGAGGTCTTAGACTCGTACTCTGGCCTAATGGTTAAGGTCTTAACTCTTACTCTGGCCTAATAGCGAATGTCTTAGACTCGTACTATGGCCTACAGGTTAAGGTCTTAACTATTAATCTGGCCTAATAGCTAAGTTCTTAACTCTTACTCTGGCCTAATAGCTAAGGTCTTAGACTCGTACTCTGGCCTAATGGTTAAGGTCTTAACTCTTACTCTGGCCTAATAGCTAAGGTCCTAGACACATACTCTGGCCTAATGGTTAAGGTCTTAACTCTTACTGTGACCTAATAGCTAAGGTCTTAGACTCGTACTCTGGCCTACTGGTTAAGGTGTTAACTCTTACTCTTGCCTAATAGCTAAGGTCTTAGACTCGTACTCTGGCCTAATAGCGAACGTCTTAGACTCGTACTCTGGCCTAAAAGCTAAGGTCTTAGACTCGTACTCTGGCCTACTGGTTAAGGTCTTAACTCTTAATCTGGCCTAATAGCTAAGGTCTTAGACTCGTACTCTGGCCTAATAGCTAAGGTCTTAGACTCGTACTCTGGCCTACAGGTTAAGGTCTTAACTCTTACTCTGGCCTAATAGCTAAGGTCTTAGACTCGTACTCTGGCCTAATAGCTAAGGTCTTAGACTCGTACTCTTGCCTTCTGGTTACGGTCTTAACTCTCACTCTGGCCTACTGGTTAAGGTCTTAACTCTTACTCTGGCCTAATAGCTAAGGTCTTAGACTTGTACTCTGGCCTAATGGTTAAGGTCTTAACTCTTACTCTGGCCTAATAGCTAAGGTCTTAACTCTTACTCTGGCCTAATAGCTAAGGTCTTTGACTCGTACTATGGCCTACAGGTTAAGGTCTTAACTCTTACTCTGGCCTACTGGTTAAGGTCTTAACTCATACTCTGGCCTAATAGCTAAGGTCCTAGACACATACTCTGGCCTAATGGTTAAGGTCTTAACTCTTACTGTGACCTAATAGCTAAGGTCTTAGACTCGTACTCTGGCCTACTGGTTAAGGTGTTAACTCTTACTCTTGCCTAATAGCTAAGGTCTTAGACTCGTACTCTGGCCTAATGGTTAAGGTCTTAACTCTTACTCTGGCCTAATAGCTAAGGTCTTAGACTCATACTCTGGCCTAATGGTTAAGATCTTAACTCTTACTCTGGCCTAATAGTTAAGGTCTTAGACTCGTACTCTGGCCTAATGGTTTAGGTCGTAACTCTTACTCTTGCCTAATAGCTAAGGTCTTAGACTCATACTCTGGCCTAATAGCGAAGGTCTTAGACTCGTACGCTGGCCTAAAAGCTAAGGTCTTAGACTCGTACTCTGGCCTACTGGTTAAGGTCTTAACTCTTAATCTGGCCTAATAGCGAAGGTCTTAGACTCGTACTCTGGTCTAAAAGCTAAGGTCTTAGACTCGTACTCTGGCCTACTGGTTAAGGTCTTAACTCTTAATCTGGCCTAATAGCTAAGGTCTTAGACTCATACTCTGGCCTAATAGCTAAGGTCTTAGACTCGTACTCTGGCCTACTGGTTAAGGTCTTAACTCTTACTCTGGCCTAATAGCTAAGGTCTTAGACTCGTACTCTGGCCTAATAGCTAAGGTCTTAGACTCGTACTCTGGCATAATAGCTAAGGTCTTAACTCTTACTCTGGCCTAATAGCTAAGGTATTTGACTCGTACTATGGCCTACAGGTTAAGGTCTTAACTCTTACTCTGGCCTACTGGTTAAGGTCTTAACTCATACTCTGGCCTAATAGCTAAGGTCCTAGACACATACTCTGGCCTAATGGTTAAGGTCTTACTCTTACTGTGACCTAATAGCTAAGGTCTTAGACTCGTACTCTGGCCTACTGGTTAAGGTGTTAACTCTTACTCTTGCCTAATAGCTAAGGTCTTAGACTCGTACTCTGGCCTAATGGTTAAGGTCTTAACTCTTACTCTGGCCTAATAGCTAAGGTCTTAGACTCATACTCTGGCCTAATGGTTAAGATCTTAACTCTTACTCTGGCCTAATAGTTAAGGTCTTAGACTCGTACTCTGGCCTAATGGTTTAGGTCGTAACTCTTACTCTTGCCTAATAGCTAAGGTCTTAGACTCATACTCTGGCCTAATAGCGAACGTCTTAGACTCGTACTCTGGCCTAAAAGCTAAGGTCTTAGACTCGTACTTTGGCCTACTGGTTAAGGTCTTAACTCTTAATCTGGCCTAATAGCTAAGGTCTTAGACTCGTACTCTGGCCTAATAGCTAAGGTCTTAGACTCGTACTCTTGCCTTCTGGTTACGGTCCTAACTCTCACTCTGGCCTACTGGTTAAGGTCTTAACTCTTACTCTGGCCTAATAGCTAAGGTCTTAGACTTGTACTCTGGCCTAATGGTTAAGGTCTTAACTCTTACTCTGGCCTAATAGCTAAGGTCTTAACTCTTACTCTGGCCTAATAGCTAAGGTCTTTGACTCGTACTATGGCCTACAGGTTAAGGTCTTAACTCTTACTCTGGCCTAATAGCTAAGGTCTTAACTGTTACTCTGGCCTAATAGCTAAGGTCTTAGACTCGTACTCTGGCCTAATGGTTAAAGCCTTAACTCTTACTCTGGACTACTGGTTAAGGTCTTAACTCTTTCTCTGGCCTACTGGATAAGGTCTTAACTCTTACTCTGGCCTACTGGTTAAAGTCTTAACTCTTACTCTGGCCTAATAGCTAAGGTCTTAACTCTTACTCTGGCCTCATAGCTAAGGTCTTAGACTCGTACTCTGACCTAATTGTTAAGGTCTTAACTCTTACTCTGGCCTAATTGCTAAGGTCTTAGACTCGTACTCTGGCCTAATGGTTAAGGTCTTAACTCTTACTCTGGCCTAATAGCTAATGTCTTATACTCGTACTCTGGCCTAATGGTTAAGGTCTTAACTCTTACTCCGGCCTAATAGCTAAGGTCTTAACTCTTACTCTGGCCTAATACCTAAGGTCTTAGACTCGTACTCTGGCCTAATGGTTAAGGTCTTAACTCTTACTCTGGCCTAATAGCTAAGGTCTTAAACTCGTACTCTGGCCTAATGGTTAAGGTCTTAACTCTTACTCTGGCCTAATGGTTAAGGTCATAACTCTTACTCTGGCCTACTGGTTAAGGTCTTAACTCTTACTCTGACCTAATAGCTAAGGTCTTAACTCTTACTCTGGCCTAATAGCTAAGGTCAAAGACTCGTACTCTGGCCTAATGGTTAAGGTCTTAAATCTTACTCTGGCCTACTGGTTAAGGTCTTAACTCTTACTCTGGCCTAATAGCTAAGTTCTTAGACTTGTACTCTGGCCTAATGGTTAAGGTCTTAGCTCTTACTCTGGCCTACTAGTTAAGGTCGTCACTCATACTATGGCCTACAGGTTAAGGTCTTAACTCTTACTCTGGCCTACTGGTTAAGGTCTTAACTCTTACTCTGGCCTAATATCTAAGGTCTTAGTCTCATACTCTGGCCTAATGGTTAAGGTCTTAACTCTTACTCTGGCCAACTGGTTAAGGTCTTAACTCTTACTCTGGCCTAATAGCTAAGGTCTTAAATCTTAGTCTGGCCTAATAGCTATGGTCTAAGACTCGTACTGTGGCCTACTGGTGAAGGTCTTAACTCTTACTCTGGCCTACTGGTTAAGGTCTTAACTCTTACTCTGGCCTAATAGCTAAGGTCAAAGACTCGTACTCTGGCCTACTGGTTAAGGTCTTAACTCTTTCTCTGGCCTAATAGCTAAGGTCTTAGACTCGTACTCTGGCCTAATAGCTAAGGTCTTAGACTCGTACTCTGGCATAATAGCTAAGGTCTTAACTCTTACTCTGGCCTAATAGCTAAGGTATTTGACTCGTACTATGGCCTACAGGTTAAGGTCTTAACTCTTACTCTGGCCTACTGGTTAAGGTCTTAACTCATACTCTGGCCTAATAGCTAAGGTCCTAGACACATACTCTGGCCTAATGGTTAAGGTCTTACTCTTACTGTGACCTAATAGCTAAGGTCTTAGACTCGTACTCTGGCCTACTGGTTAAGGTGTTAACTCTTACTCTTGCCTAATAGCTAAGGTCTTAGACTCGTACTCTGGCCTAATGGTTAAGGTCTTAACTCTTACTCTGGCCTAATAGCTAAGGTCTTAGACTCATACTCTGGCCTAATGGTTAAGATCTTAACTCTTACTCTGGCCTAATAGTTAAGGTCTTAGACTCGTACTCTGGCCTAATGGTTTAGGTCGTAACTCTTACTCTTGCCTAATAGCTAAGGTCTTAGACTCATACTCTGGCCTAATAGCGAACGTCTTAGACTCGTACTCTGGCCTAAAAGCTAAGGTCTTAGACTCGTACTTTGGCCTACTGGTTAAGGTCTTAACTCTTAATCTGGCCTAATAGCTAAGGTCTTAGACTCGTACTCTGGCCTAATAGCTAAGGTCTTAGACTCGTACTCTTGCCTTCTGGTTACGGTCCTAACTCTCACTCTGGCCTACTGGTTAAGGTCTTAACTCTTACTCTGGCCTAATAGCTAAGGTCTTAGACTTGTACTCTGGCCTAATGGTTAAGGTCTTAACTCTTACTCTGGCCTAATAGCTAAGGTCTTAACTCTTACTCTGGCCTAATAGCTAAGGTCTTTGACTCGTACTATGGCCTACAGGTTAAGGTCTTAACTCTTACTCTGGCCTAATAGCTAAGGTCTTAACTGTTACTCTGGCCTAATAGCTAAGGTCTTAGACTCGTACTCTGGCCTAATGGTTAAAGCCTTAACTCTTACTCTGGACTACTGGTTAAGGTCTTAACTCTTTCTCTGGCCTACTGGATAAGGTCTTAACTCTTACTCTGGCCTACTGGTTAAAGTCTTAACTCTTACTCTGGCCTAATAGCTAAGGTCTTAACTCTTACTCTGGCCTCATAGCTAAGGTCTTAGACTCGTACTCTGACCTAATTGTTAAGGTCTTAACTCTTACTCTGGCCTAATTGCTAAGGTCTTAGACTCGTACTCTGGCCTAATGGTTAAGGTCTTAACTCTTACTCTGGCCTAATAGCTAATGTCTTATACTCGTACTCTGGCCTAATGGTTAAGGTCTTAACTCTTACTCCGGCCTAATAGCTAAGGTCTTAACTCTTACTCTGGCCTAATACCTAAGGTCTTAGACTCGTACTCTGGCCTAATGGTTAAGGTCTTAACTCTTACTCTGGCCTAATAGCTAAGGTCTTAAACTCGTACTCTGGCCTAATGGTTAAGGTCTTAACTCTTACTCTGGCCTAATGGTTAAGGTCATAACTCTTACTCTGGCCTACTGGTTAAGGTCTTAACTCTTACTCTGACCTAATAGCTAAGGTCTTAACTCTTACTCTGGCCTAATAGCTAAGGTCAAAGACTCGTACTCTGGCCTAATGGTTAAGGTCTTAAATCTTACTCTGGCCTACTGGTTAAGGTCTTAACTCTTACTCTGGCCTAATAGCTAAGTTCTTAGACTTGTACTCTGGCCTAATGGTTAAGGTCTTAGCTCTTACTCTGGCCTACTAGTTAAGGTCGTCACTCATACTATGGCCTACAGGTTAAGGTCTTAACTCTTACTCTGGCCTACTGGTTAAGGTCTTAACTCTTACTCTGGCCTAATATCTAAGGTCTTAGTCTCATACTCTGGCCTAATGGTTAAGGTCTTAACTCTTACTCTGGCCAACTGGTTAAGGTCTTAACTCTTACTCTGGCCTAATAGCTAAGGTCTTAAATCTTACTCTGGCCTAATAGCTATGGTCTAAGACTCGTACTGTGGCCTACTGGTGAAGGTCTTAACTCTTACTCTGGCCTACTGGTTAAGGTCTTAACTCTTACTCTGGCCTAATAGCTAAGGTCAAAGACTCGTACTCTGGCCTACTGGTTAAGGTCTTAACTCTTACTCTGGCCTAATAGCTAAGGTCTTAGACTCGTACTCTGGCCTAATAGCTAAGGTCTTAGACTCGTACTCTGGCATAATAGCTAAGGTCTTAACTCTTACTCTGGCCTAATAGCTAAGGTATTTGACTCGTACTATGGCCTACAGGTTAAGGTCTTAACTCTTACTCTGGCCTACTGGTTAAGGTCTTAACTCATACTCTGGCCTAATAGCTAAGGTCCTAGACACATACTCTGGCCTAATGGTTAAGGTCTTACTCTTACTGTGACCTAATAGCTAAGGTCTTAGACTCGTACTCTGGCCTACTGGTTAAGGTGTTAACTCTTACTCTTGCCTAATAGCTAAGGTCTTAGACTCGTACTCTGGCCTAATGGTTAAGGTCTTAACTCTTACTCTGGCCTAATAGCTAAGGTCTTAGACTCATACTCTGGCCTAATGGTTAAGATCTTAACTCTTACTCTGGCCTAATAGTTAAGGTCTTAGACTCGTACTCTGGCCTAATGGTTTAGGTCGTAACTCTTACTCTTGCCTAATAGCTAAGGTCTTAGACTCATACTCTGGCCTAATAGCGAACGTCTTAGACTCGTACTCTGGCCTAAAAGCTAAGGTCTTAGACTCGTACTTTGGCCTACTGGTTAAGGTCTTAACTCTTAATCTGGCCTAATAGCTAAGGTCTTAGACTCGTACTCTGGCCTAATAGCTAAGGTCTTAGACTCGTACTCTTGCCTTCTGGTTACGGTCCTAACTCTCACTCTGGCCTACTGGTTAAGGTCTTAACTCTTACTCTGGCCTAATAGCTAAGGTCTTAGACTTGTACTCTGGCCTAATGGTTAAGGTCTTAACTCTTACTCTGGCCTAATAGCTAAGGTCTTAACTCTTACTCTGGCCTAATAGCTAAGGTCTTTGACTCGTACTATGGCCTACAGGTTAAGGTCTTAACTCTTACTCTGGCCTAATAGCTAAGGTCTTAACTGTTACTCTGGCCTAATAGCTAAGGTCTTAGACTCGTACTCTGGCCTAATGGTTAAAGCCTTAACTCTTACTCTGGACTACTGGTTAAGGTCTTAACTCTTTCTCTGGCCTACTGGATAAGGTCTTAACTCTTACTCTGGCCTACTGGTTAAAGTCTTAACTCTTACTCTGGCCTAATAGCTAAGGTCTTAACTCTTACTCTGGCCTCATAGCTAAGGTCTTAGACTCGTACTCTGACCTAATTGTTAAGGTCTTAACTCTTACTCTGGCCTAATTGCTAAGGTCTTAGACTCGTACTCTGGCCTAATGGTTAAGGTCTTAACTCTTACTCTGGCCTAATAGCTAATGTCTTATACTCGTACTCTGGCCTAATGGTTAAGGTCTTAACTCTTACTCCGGCCTAATAGCTAAGGTCTTAACTCTTACTCTGGCCTAATACCTAAGGTCTTAGACTCGTACTCTGGCCTAATGGTTAAGGTCTTAACTCTTACTCTGGCCTAATAGCTAAGGTCTTAAACTCGTACTCTGGCCTAATGGTTAAGGTCTTAACTCTTACTCTGGCCTAATGGTTAAGGTCATAACTCTTACTCTGGCCTACTGGTTAAGGTCTTAACTCTTACTCTGACCTAATAGCTAAGGTCTTAACTCTTACTCTGGCCTAATAGCTAAGGTCAAAGACTCGTACTCTGGCCTAATGGTTAAGGTCTTAAATCTTACTCTGGCCTACTGGTTAAGGTCTTAACTCTTACTCTGGCCTAATAGCTAAGTTCTTAGACTTGTACTCTGGCCTAATGGTTAAGGTCTTAGCTCTTACTCTGGCCTACTAGTTAAGGTCGTCACTCATACTATGGCCTACAGGTTAAGGTCTTAACTCTTACTCTGGCCTACTGGTTAAGGTCTTAACTCTTACTCTGGCCTAATATCTAAGGTCTTAGTCTCATACTCTGGCCTAATGGTTAAGGTCTTAACTCTTACTCTGGCCAACTGGTTAAGGTCTTAACTCTTACTCTGGCCTAATAGCTAAGGTCTTAAATCTTACTCTGGCCTAATAGCTATGGTCTAAGACTCGTACTGTGGCCTACTGGTGAAGGTCTTAACTCTTACTCTGGCCTACTGGTTAAGGTCTTAACTCTTACTCTGGCCTAATAGCTAAGGTCTTAGACTCGTACTCTGGCCTAATGGTTAAGGTCTTAACTCTTACTCTGGCCTAATGGTTAAGGTCTTAACTCTTACTCCGGCCTAATAGCTAAGGTCTTAACTCTTACTCTGGCCTAATAGCTAAGGTCTTAGACTCGTACTCTGGCCTAATGGTTAAGGTCTTAACTCTTACTCCGGCCTAATAGCTAAGGTCTTAACTCTTACTCTGGCCTAATACCTAAGGTCTTAGACTCGTACTCTTGCCTAATGGTTAAGGTCTTAACTCTTACTCTGGCCTAATAGCTAAGGTCTTAGACACGTACTCTGACCAAATAGCTAAGGTCTTAACTCTTACTGCGGCCTAATAGCTAAGGTCTTAACTCTTACTCTGGCCTAATAGCTAAGGTCCTAGACTCATACTCTGGCCTAATTGTTAAGGTCTTAACTCTTACTCTGGCCTAATGGTTAAGGTCTTAACTCTTACTCTTGCCTAATAGCTAAGGTCTTAGACTCGTACTCTGGCCTAATGGTTAAGGTGTTAACTCTTACTCTTGCCTAATAGCTAAGGTCTTAGACTCGTACTCTGGCCTAATGGTTAAGGTCTTAACTCTTACTCTGGCCTAATAGCTAAGGTCTTAGACTCATACTCTGGCCTAATGGTTAAGGTCTTAACTCTTACTCTGGCCTAATAGCTAAGGTCTTAACTCTTACTCTGGCCTAATAGCTAAGGTCTTAACTCTTACTCTGGCCTAATAGCTAAGGTCTTAGACTCGTACTCTGGCCTAATGGTTAAGGTCTTAACTCTTACTCTGGCCGAATAGCTAAGGTCTTAGACTTGTACTCTGGCCTACAGGTTAAGGTCTTAACTCTTACTCTGGCCTAATAGCTAAGGTCTTAACTCTTACTCTGGCCTAATAGCTAAGGTCTTAGACTCGTACTCTAGCCTAATGGTTAAGGTCTTAACTCTTACTCTGGCCTAATAGCTAAGGTCTTAACTGTTACTCTGGCCTAATAGCTAAGGTCTTAGACTCGTACTCTGGCCTAATGGTTAAAGCCTTAACTCTTACTCTGAACTACTGGTTAAGGTCTTAACTCTTTCTCTGGCCTACTGGTTAAGGTCTTAACTCCTACTCTGGCCTACTGGTTAAGGTCTTAACTCTTACTCTGGCCTAATAGCTAAGGTCCTAACTCTTACTCTGGCCTCATAGCTAAGGTCTTAGACTCGTACTCTGACCTAATTGTTAAGGTCTTAACTCTTACACTGGCCTAATTGCTAAGGTCTTAGACTCGTACTCTGGCCTAATGGTTAAGGTCTTAACTCTTACACTGGCCTAATAGCTAAGGTCTTAAACTCGTACTCTGGCCTAATGGTTAAGGTCTTAACTCTTACTCTGGCCTAATGGTTATGGTCATAACTCTTACTCTGGCCTAATAGCTAAGGTCTTAACTCTTACTCTGGCCTAATAGCTAAGGTCTTAGACTTGTACTCTGGCCTAATAGCTAAGGTCTTAGACACGTACTCTGGCCTAATAGCTAAGGTCTTAACTCTTACTCTGGCCTAATAGCTAAGGTCCTAGACTCATACTCTGGCCTAATGGTTAAGGTCTTAACTCTTACTCTGGCCTACTGGTTAAGGTCTTAACTCTTACTCTGGCCTAATATCTAAGGTCTTAGTCTCGTACTCTGGCCTAATGATTAAGGTCTTAACTCTTACTGTGGCCTAATAGCTAAGGTCTTACCTCTTACTCTGGCCTAATAGCTAAGGTCTTAGACTCGTACTCTGGCCTAATGGTTAAAGTCTTAACTCTTATTCTGGCCTACTGGTTAAGGTCCTAACTCTTAATCTGGCCTAATAGCTAAGGTCTTAACTATTACTCTGGCCTAATATCTAAGGTCTTAGACTCGTACTCTGGCCTTCTGGTTAAGGTCTTAACTCTTACTCTGGCCTAATAGATAAGGTCTTAGACTCGTACTCTGGCCTAATGGTTAAGGTCTTAACTCTTACTCTGGCCTACTGGTTAAGGTCTTAACTCTTACTCTGGCCTAATAGCTAAGGTCTTAACTCTTACTCTGGCCTAATAGCTAAGGTCTTAGACTCGTACTCTGGCCTAATTGTTAAGGTCTTAACTCTTACTCTGGCCTACTGGTTAAGGTCTTAACTCTTACTCTGGCCTAATAGCTAAGGTCTTAGACTCGTACTCTGGCCTAATGGTTAAGGTCTTAACTATTACTCTGGCCTACTGGTTAAGGTCTTAACTCTGACTCTGGCCTAATAGCTAAGGTCTTAACTCTTACTCTGGCCTAATAGCTAAGGTCTTAGACTCGTACTCTGTTCTAATGGTTAAGATCTTAACTCTTACTCTGGCCTAATAGTTAAGGTCTTAGACTCGTACTCTGGCCTAATGGTTTAGGTCGTAACTCTTACTCTTGCCTAATAGCTAAGGTCTTAGACTCATACTCTGGTCTAATAGCGAAGGTCTTAGACTCGTACTCTGGCCTAAAAGCTAAGGTCTTAGACTCGTACTCTGGCCTACTGGTTAAGGTCTTAACTCTTAATCTGGCCTAATAGCTAAGGTCTTAGACTCATACTCTCGCCTAATAGCTAAGGTCTTAGACTCGTACTCTGGTCTACTGGTTAAGGTCTTAACTCTTACTCTGGCCTAATCGCTAAGGTCTTAGACTCGTACTCTGGCCTAATAGCTAAGGTCTTAGACTCGTACTCTTGCCTTCTGGTTACGGTCTTAACTCTTACTCTGGCCTAATAGCTAAGGTCTTAGACTCGTACTCTGGCCTACTGTTTAAGGTCTTAACTCATACTCTGGCCTAATAGCTAAGGTCTTAACTCTTACTCTGGCCTAATAGCTAAGGTCTTTGACTCGTACTATGCCTACAGGTTAAGGACTTAACTCTTACTCTGGCCTACTGTTTAAGGTCTTAACTCATACTCTGGCCTAATAGCTAAGGTCCTAGATACATACTCTGGCCTTATGGTTAAGGTGTTAACTCTTACTCTTGCCTCATAGCTAAGGTCTTAGACTCATACTCTGGCCTAATGGTTAAGGTCTTAACTCTTACTCTGGCCTAATAGCTAAGGTCTTAGACTCATACTCTGGCCTAATGGATATGGTCTTAACTCTTACAATGGCCTAATAGCTAAGGTCTTAACTCTTACTCTGGCCTAATAGCTAAGGTCTTAGACTCTTACTCTGGCCTAATAGCTAAGGTCTTAACTCTTACTCTGGCCTACTGGTTAAGGTCTTAACTCTTACTCTGCCCTACTGGTTAAGGTCTTAACTCTTACTCTGGCCTAATAGCTAAGGTCTTAGACTCGTACTCTGGCCTAATGGTTAAGGTCTTAACTCTTACTCTGGCCTAATAGCTAAGGTCTTAGACTCGTACTATGGCCTAATGGTTAAGGTCTTAACTCTTACTCTGGCCTAATGGTTAAGGTCTTAACTCTTACTCTGGAATAATAGCTAAGGTCTTAGACTCATACTCTGGCCTACTGGTTAAGGTCATAACTCTTACTCTGGCCTAATAGCTAAGGTCTTAGACTCGTACTGTGGCCTAATAGCTAAGGTCTTAGACTCGTACTCTGGCCTAATAGCTAAGGTCTTAGAATCGTACTCTGCCCTTCTGGTTAAGGTCTTAACTCTTACTCTGCCCTAATAGCTAAGGTCTTAGACTCGTACTCTGGCCTACTAGTTAAAGTCTTAATTCTTACTCTGGCCTAATAGCTAAGGTCTTAGAATCGTACTCTGGACTAATGGTTAAGGTCTAAACTCTTGCTCTGGCCTAATAGCTAAGGTCTTAGACTCGTACTCTGGCCTAATGGTTAAGGTCTTAACTCTTACTCTGGCCTAATAGCTAAGGTCTTAGACTCGTACTCTGGCCTAATGGTTAAGGTCTTAGACTTGTACTCTGGCCTAATGATTAAGGTCTTAACTCTTACTGTGGCCTAATAGCTAAGGTCTTAACTCTTACTCTGGCCTAATAGCTAAGGTCCTAGACTCATACTCTAGCCTACTGGTTAAGGTCTTAACTCTTACTCTGACCTAATAGCTAAGGTCTTAACTATTACTCTGGCCTAATAGCTAAGGTCAAAGACTCATACTCTGGCCTAATGGTTAAGGTCTTAACTCTTTCTCTGGCCTACTGGTTAAGGTCTTAACTCTTACTCTGGCCTAATAGCTAAGGTCTTAGACTTGTACTCTGGCCTAATGGTTAAGGTCTTAACTCTTACTCTGGCCTCCTAGTTAAGGTCTTAACTCTTACTATGGCCTACAGGTTAAGGTCTTAACTCTTACTCTGGCCTATAGCTAAGGTCTTAACTCTTACTCTGGCCTAATAGCTAAGGTCTTAGACTCGTACTCTGGCCTAATGGTTACGTTCTTAACTCTGACTCTGGCCGAATAGCTAAGGTCTTAGACTCTTACTCTGGCCTACTGGTTAAGGTCTTAACTCTTACTCTGGCCTAATAGCTAAGGTCTTAGAGTCGTACTCTGACCTAATGGTTAAGGTCTTAACTCTTACTCTAGCCTAATAGCTAAGGTCGTAACTCTTACTCTGGCCTAATAGCTAAGGTCTTAGACTCGTACTCTGGCCTAATGGTTAAAGTCTTAACTCTTTCTATGGACTACTCGTTAAGGTCTTAACTCTTATTCTGGCCTACTGGTTAAGGCCCTAACTCTTAATCTGGCCTAATAGCTAAGGTCTTAACTATTGCTCTGGCCTAATAGCTAAGGTCTTAGACTCGTACTCTGGCCTAATGGTTAAGGTCTTAACTCTAACTCTGGCCTACTGGTTAAGGTCTTAACTCTTACTCAGGCCTACTGGTTAAGGTCTTAACTCTTACTCTGGCCTAATAGCTAAGGTCTTAACTCTTACTCTGGCCTAATAGCTAAGGTCTTAGACTCGTACTCTGGCCTACTGGTTAAGGTCTTAACTCTTACTCTGGCCTAATAGCTAAGGTCTTAACTCTTACTCTGGCCTAATAGCTAAGGTCTTAGACTCGTACTCTGTCTTAATGGAATAAGGTCTTAACTCTTACTTTGGCCTAAAAGCTAAGGTCTTAACAGTTACTCTGGCCTAATGGCTAAGGTCTTAGACTCGTACTCTGGCCTAATGGTTAAAGTCTTAACTCTTACTCTGGCCTAATGGTTAAGGTCTTAACTCTTTCTCTGGCCTACTTCTTAAGGTCTTAACTCTTACTCTGGCCTAATAGCTAAGGTCTTAACTCTTGCTCTGGCCTATTAGCTAAGGTCTTAGACTCATACTCTGGCCTAATGGTTACGGTCTTAACTCTTACTCTGGCCCACTGGTTAAGGTCTTAACTCTTACTCTGGCCTAGTAACTAAGGTCTTAGACTCGTACTCTGGCCTAATGGTTAAGGTCTTAACTCTTACTCTGGCCTACTGGTTAAGGTCTTAACTCTTACTCTGGCCTAATACCTAAGGTCTTAGACTCATACTCTGGCCTAATGGTTAAGGTCTTAACGCTTACTCTGGCCTAATAGTTAAGGTCTTAGACTTATACTATGGCCTACAGGTTAAGGTCTTAACTCTTACTCTGGCCTAATAGCTAAGGTCTTAACTCTTACTCTGGCCTAATAGCTAAGGTCTTAGACTCGTACTCTGGCCTAATGGTTAAGGTCTTAACTCTTACTCTGGCCTACTGGTTAAGGTCTTAACTCTTACTCTGGCCTAATAGCTAAGGTCTTAGCTCTTACTCTGGCCGAATAGCTAAGGTCTTAGACTCGTACTCTGGCCTAATGGTTAAGGTCTTAACTCTTACACTGGCCTAATAGCTAAGGTCTTAACTCATACTCTGGCCTAATAGCTAAGGTCTTAGACTCGTACTCTGGCCTAAAAGCTAAGGTCTTAGACTCACACTCTGGCCTACTGGTTAAGGTCTTAACTCTTACTCTGGCCTAATAGCTAAGGTCTTAGACTCGTACTCTAGCCTAATAGCTAAGGTCTTAGACTCGTACTCTGGCCTACTGGTTAAGGTCTTAACTCTTACTCTGGCCTAATAGCTAAGGTCTCAGACTCGTACTCTGGCCTACTGGTTATGGTCTTAACTCTTACTCTGGCCTAATAGCTAAGGTCTTAGACTCGTACTCTGGCCTAATGGTTAAGGTCTTAACTCTTACTCTGGCCTAATAGCGAATGTCTTAGACTCGTACTATGGCCTACAGGTTAAGGTCTTAACTATTAATCTGGCCTAATAGCTAAGTTCTTAACTCTTACTCTGGCCTAATAGCTAAGGTCTTAGACTCGTACTCTGGCCTAATGGTTAAGGTCTTAACTCTTACTCTGGCCTAATAGCTAAGGTCCTAGACACATACTCTGGCCTAATGGTTAAGGTCTTAACTCTTACTGTGACCTAATAGCTAAGGTCTTAGACTCGTACACTGGCCTACTGGTTAAGGTGTTAACTCTTACTCTTGCCTAATAGCTAAGGTCTTAGACTCGTACTCTGGCCTAATAGCGAACGTCTTAGACTCGTACTCTGGCCTAAAAGCTAAGGTCTTAGACTCGTACTCTGGCCTACTGGTTAAGGTCTTAACTCTTAATCTGGCCTAATAGCTAAGGTCTTAGACTCGTACTCTGGCCTAATAGCTAAGGTCTTAGACTCGTACTCTGGCCTACAGGTTAAGGTCTTAACTCTTACTCTGGCCTAATAGCTAAGGTCTTAGACTCGTACTCTGGCCTAATAGCTAAGGTCTTAGACTCGTACTCTTGCCTTCTGGTTACGGTCTTAACTCTCACTCTGGCCTACTGGTTAAGGTCTTAACTCTTACTCTGGCCTAATAGCTAAGGTCTTAGACTTGTACTCTGGCCTAATGGTTAAGGTCTTAACTCTTACTCTGGCCTAATAGCTAAGGTCTTAACTCTTACTCTGGCCTAATAGCTAAGGTCTTTGACTCGTACTATGGCCTACAGGTTAAGGTCTTAACTCTTACTCTGGCCTACTGGTTAAGGTCTTAACTCATACTCTGGCCTAATAGCTAAGGTCCTAGACACATACTCTGGCCTAATGGTTAAGGTCTTAACTCTTACTGTGACCTAATAGCTAAGGTCTTAGACTCGTACTCTGGCCTACTGGTTAAGGTGTTAACTCTTACTCTTGCCTAATAGCTAAGGTCTTAGACTCGTACTCTGGCCTAATGGTTAAGGTCTTAACTCTTACTCTGGCCTAATAGCTAAGGTCTTAGACTCATACTCTGGCCTAATGGTTAAGATCTTAACTCTTACTCTGGCCTAATAGTTAAGGTCTTAGACTCGTACTCTGGCCTAATGGTTTAGGTCGTAACTCTTACTCTTGCCTAATAGCTAAGGTCTTAGACTCATACTCTGGCCTAATAGCTAAGGTCTTAGACTCGTACGCTGGCCTAAAAGCTAAGGTCTTAGACTCGTACTCTGGCCTACTGGTTAAGGTCTTAACTCTTAATCTGGCCTAATAGCGAAGGTCTTAGACTCGTACTCTGGTCTAAAAGCTAAGGTCTTAGACTCGTACTCTGGCCTACTGGTTAAGGTCTTAACTCTTAATCTGGCCTAATAGCTAAGGTCTTAGACTCATACTCTGGCCTAATAGCTAAGGTCTTAGACTCGTACTCTGGCCTACTGGTTAAGGTCTTAACTCTTACTCTGGCCTAATAGCTAAGGTCTTAGACTCGTACTCTGGCCTAATAGCTAAGGTCTTAGACTCGTACTCTGGCATAATAGCTAAGGTCTTAACTCTTACTCTGGCCTAATAGCTAAGGTATTTGACTCGTACTATGGCCTACAGGTTAAGGTCTTAACTCTTACTCTGGCCTACTGGTTAAGGTCTTAACTCATACTCTGGCCTAATAGCTAAGGTCCTAGACACATACTCTGGCCTAATGGTTAAGGTCTTACTCTTACTGTGACCTAATAGCTAAGGTCTTAGACTCGTACTCTGGCCTACTGGTTAAGGTGTTAACTCTTACTCTTGCCTAATAGCTAAGGTCTTAGACTCGTACTCTGGCCTAATGGTTAAGGTCTTAACTCTTACTCTGGCCTAATAGCTAAGGTCTTAGACTCATACTCTGGCCTAATGGTTAAGATCTTAACTCTTACTCTGGCCTAATAGTTAAGGTCTTAGACTCGTACTCTGGCCTAATGGTTTAGGTCGTAACTCTTACTCTTGCCTAATAGCTAAGGTCTTAGACTCATACTCTGGCCTAATAGCGAACGTCTTAGACTCGTACTCTGGCCTAAAAGCTAAGGTCTTAGACTCGTACTTTGGCCTACTGGTTAAGGTCTTAACTCTTAATCTGGCCTAATAGCTAAGGTCTTAGACTCGTACTCTGGCCTAATAGCTAAGGTCTTAGACTCGTACTCTTGCCTTCTGGTTACGGTCTTAACTCTCACTCTGGCCTACTGGTTAAGGTCTTAACTCTTACTCTGGCCTAATAGCTAAGGTCTTAGACTTGTACTCTGGCCTAATGGTTAAGGTCTTAACTCTTACTCTGGCCTAATAGCTAAGGTCTTAACTCTTACTCTGGCCTAATAGCTAAGGTCTTTGACTCGTACTATGGCCTACAGGTTAAGGTCTTAACTCTTACTCTGGCCTACTGGTTAAGGTCTTAACTCATACTCTGTCCTAATAGCTAAGGTCCTAGACACATACTCTGGCCTAATGGTTAAGGTCTTAACTCTTACTGTGACCTAATAGCTAAGGTCTTAGACTCGTACTCTGGCCTACTGGTTAAGGTGTTAACTCTTACTCTTGCCTAATAGCTAAGGTCTTAGACTCGTACTCTGGCCTAATGGTTAAGGTCTTCACTCTTACTCTGGCCTAATAGCTAAGGTCTTAGACTCATACTCTGGCCTAATGGTTAAGATCTTAACTCTTACTCTGGCCTAATAGTTAAGGTCTTAGACTCGTACTCTGGCCTAATGGTTTAGGTCGTAACTCTTACTCTTGCCTAATAGCTAAGGTCTTAGACTCATACTCTGGCCTAATAGCGAAGGTCTTAGACTCGTACTCTGGCCTAAAAGCTAAGGTCTTAGACTCGTACTCTGGCCTACTGGTTAAGGTCTTAACTCTTAATCTGGCCTAATAGCGAAGGTCTTAGACTCGTACTCTGGCCTAAAAGCTAAGGTCTTAGACTCGTACTCTGGCCTACTGGTTAAGGTCTTAACTCTTACTCTGGCCTAATAGCTAAGGTCTTAGACTCGTACTCTGGCCTAATGGTTAAGGTCTTAACTCTTACTCTGGCCTAATAGCGAATGTCTTAGACTCGTACTATGGCCTACAGGTTAAGGTCTTAACTATTAATCTGGCCTAATAGCTAAGTTCTTAACTCTTACTCTGGCCTAATAGCTAAGGTCTTAGACTCGTACTCTGGCCTAATGGTTAAGGTCTTAACTCTTACTCTGGCCTAATAGCTAAGGTCCTAGACACATACTCTGGCCTAATGGTTAAGGTCTTAACTCTTACTGTGACCTAATAGCTAAGGTCTTAGACTCGTACACTGGCCTACTGGTTAAGGTGTTAACTCTTACTCTTGCCTAATAGCTAAGGTCTTAGACTCGTACTCTGGCCTAATAGCGAACGTCTTAGACTCGTACTCTGGCCTAAAAGCTAAGGTCTTAGACTCGTACTCTGGCCTACTGGTTAAGGTCTTAACTCTTAATCTGGCCTAATAGCTAAGGTCTTAGACTCGTACTCTGGCCTAATAGCTAAGGTCTTAGACTCGTACTCTGGCCTACAGGTTAAGGTCTTAACTCTTACTCTGGCCTAATAGCTAAGGTCTTAGACTCGTACTCTGGCCTAATAGCTAAGGTCTTAGACTCGTACTCTTGCCTTCTGGTTACGGTCTTAACTCTCACTCTGGCCTACTGGTTAAGGTCTTAACTCTTACTCTGGCCTAATAGCTAAGGTCTTAGACTTGTACTCTGGCCTAATGGTTAAGGTCTTAACTCTTACTCTGGCCTAATAGCTAAGGTCTTAACTCTTACTCTGGCCTAATAGCTAAGGTCTTTGACTCGTACTATGGCCTACAGGTTAAGGTCTTAACTCTTACTCTGGCCTACTGGTTAAGGTCTTAACTCATACTCTGGCCTAATAGCTAAGGTCCTAGACACATACTCTGGCCTAATGGTTAAGGTCTTAACTCTTACTGTGACCTAATAGCTAAGGTCTTAGACTCGTACTCTGGCCTACTGGTTAAGGTGTTAACTCTTACTCTTGCCTAATAGCTAAGGTCTTAGACTCGTACTCTGGCCTAATGGTTAAGGTCTTAACTCTTACTCTGGCCTAATAGCTAAGGTCTTAGACTCATACTCTGGCCTAATGGTTAAGATCTTAACTCTTACTCTGGCCTAATAGTTAAGGTCTTAGACTCGTACTCTGGCCTAATGGTTTAGGTCGTAACTCTTACTCTTGCCTAATAGCTAAGGTCTTAGACTCATACTCTGGCCTAATAGCTAAGGTCTTAGACTCGTACGCTGGCCTAAAAGCTAAGGTCTTAGACTCGTACTCTGGCCTACTGGTTAAGGTCTTAACTCTTAATCTGGCCTAATAGCGAAGGTCTTAGACTCGTACTCTGGTCTAAAAGCTAAGGTCTTAGACTCGTACTCTGGCCTACTGGTTAAGGTCTTAACTCTTAATCTGGCCTAATAGCTAAGGTCTTAGACTCATACTCTGGCCTAATAGCTAAGGTCTTAGACTCGTACTCTGGCCTACTGGTTAAGGTCTTAACTCTTACTCTGGCCTAATAGCTAAGGTCTTAGACTCGTACTCTGGCCTAATAGCTAAGGTCTTAGACTCGTACTCTGGCATAATAGCTAAGGTCTTAACTCTTACTCTGGCCTAATAGCTAAGGTATTTGACTCGTACTATGGCCTACAGGTTAAGGTCTTAACTCTTACTCTGGCCTACTGGTTAAGGTCTTAACTCATACTCTGGCCTAATAGCTAAGGTCCTAGACACATACTCTGGCCTAATGGTTAAGGTCTTACTCTTACTGTGACCTAATAGCTAAGGTCTTAGACTCGTACTCTGGCCTACTGGTTAAGGTGTTAACTCTTACTCTTGCCTAATAGCTAAGGTCTTAGACTCGTACTCTGGCCTAATGGTTAAGGTCTTAACTCTTACTCTGGCCTAATAGCTAAGGTCTTAGACTCATACTCTGGCCTAATGGTTAAGATCTTAACTCTTACTCTGGCCTAATAGTTAAGGTCTTAGACTCGTACTCTGGCCTAATGGTTTAGGTCGTAACTCTTACTCTTGCCTAATAGCTAAGGTCTTAGACTCATACTCTGGCCTAATAGCGAACGTCTTAGACTCGTACTCTGGCCTAAAAGCTAAGGTCTTAGACTCGTACTTTGGCCTACTGGTTAAGGTCTTAACTCTTAATCTGGCCTAATAGCTAAGGTCTTAGACTCGTACTCTGGCCTAATAGCTAAGGTCTTAGACTCGTACTCTTGCCTTCTGGTTACGGTCTTAACTCTCACTCTGGCCTACTGGTTAAGGTCTTAACTCTTACTCTGGCCTAATAGCTAAGGTCTTAGACTTGTACTCTGGCCTAATGGTTAAGGTCTTAACTCTTACTCTGGCCTAATAGCTAAGGTCTTAACTCTTACTCTGGCCTAATAGCTAAGGTCTTTGACTCGTACTATGGCCTACAGGTTAAGGTCTTAACTCTTACTCTGGCCTACTGGTTAAGGTCTTAACTCATACTCTGTCCTAATAGCTAAGGTCCTAGACACATACTCTGGCCTAATGGTTAAGGTCTTAACTCTTACTGTGACCTAATAGCTAAGGTCTTAGACTCGTACTCTGGCCTACTGGTTAAGGTGTTAACTCTTACTCTTGCCTAATAGCTAAGGTCTTAGACTCGTACTCTGGCCTAATGGTTAAGGTCTTCACTCTTACTCTGGCCTAATAGCTAAGGTCTTAGACTCATACTCTGGCCTAATGGTTAAGATCTTAACTCTTACTCTGGCCTAATAGTTAAGGTCTTAGACTCGTACTCTGGCCTAATGGTTTAGGTCGTAACTCTTACTCTTGCCTAATAGCTAAGGTCTTAGACTCATACTCTGGCCTAATAGCGAAGGTCTTAGACTCGTACTCTGGCCTAAAAGCTAAGGTCTTAGACTCGTACTCTGGCCTACTGGTTAAGGTCTTAACTCTTAATCTGGCCTAATAGCGAAGGTCTTAGACTCGTACTCTGGCCTAAAAGCTAAGGTCTTAGACTCGTACTCTGGCCTACTGGTTAAGGTCTTAACTCTTAATCTGGCCTAATAGCTAAGGTCATAGACTCATACTCTGGCCTAATAGCTAAGGTCTTAGACTCGTACTCTTGCCTTCTGGTTACGTTCTTAACTCTTACTCTGGCCTAATAGCTAAGGTCTTAGACTCGTACTCTGGCCTAATGGTTAAGGTCTTAACTCTTACTCTGGCCTAATAGCTAAGGTCTTAACTCTTACTCTGGCCTAATAGCTAAGGTCTTTGACTCGTACTATGGCCTACAGGTTAAGGTCCTAACTCTTACTCTGGCCTACTGGTTAAGGTCTTAACTCATACTCTGGCCTAATAGCTAAGGTCCTAGACACATACTCTGGCCTAATGGTTAAGGTCTTAACTCTTACTGTGACCTAATAGCTAAGGTCTTAGACTCATACTCTGGCCTAATGGTTAAGGTATTAACTCTTACTCTGGCCTAATAGCTAAGGTCTTAGACTCATACTCTGGCCTAATGGTTAAGATCTTAACTCTTACTCTGGCCTAATAGCTAAGGTCTTAGACTCGTACTCTGGCCTAATTGTTAAGGTCTTAACTCTTACTCTGGCCTACTGGTTAAGGTCTTAACTCTTACTCTGGCCTAATAGCTAAGGTCTTAGACTCGTACTTTGGCCTAATGGTTAAGGTCTTAACTATTACTCTGGCCTACTGGTTAAGGTCTTAACTCTTACTCTGGCCTAATAGCTAAGGTCTTAGACTCGTACTCTGGCCTAATGGTTAAGGTCTTAACTATTACTCTGGCCTACTGGTTAAGGTCTTAACTCTGACTCTGGCCTAATAGCTAAGGTCTTAACTCTTACTCTGGCCTAATAGCTAAGGTCTTAGACTCGTACTCTGTTCTAATGGTTAAGATCTTAACTCTTACTCTGGCCTAATAGTTAAGGTCTTAGACTCGTACTCTGGCCTAATGGTTTAGGTCGTAACTCTTACTCTTGCCTAATAGCTAAGGTCTTAGACTCATACTCTGGCCTAATAGCGAAGGTCTTAGACTCGTACTCTGGCCTAAAAGCTAAGGTCTTAGACTCGTACTCTGGCCTACTGGTTAAGGTCTTAACTCTTAATCTGGCCTAATAGCTAAGGTCTTAGACTCATACTCTCGCCTAATAGCTAAGGTCTTAGACTCGTACTCTGGTCTACTGGTTAAGGTCTTAACTCTTACTCTGGCCTAATAGCTAAGGTCTTAGACTCGTACTATGGCCTAATGGTTAAGGTCTTAACTCTTACTCTGGCCTAATGGTTAAGGTCTTAACTCTTACTCTGGAATAATAGCTAAGGTCTTAGACTCATACTCTGGCCTACTGGTTAAGGTCATAACTCTTACTCTGGCCTAATAGCTAAGGTCTTAGACTCGTACTGTGGCCTAATAGCTAAGGTCTTAGACTCGTACTCTGGCCTAATAGCTAAGGTCTTAGACTCGTACTCTGGCCTAATAGCTAAGGTCTTAGACTCGTACTCTTGCCTTCTGGTTACGGTCTTAACTCTTACTCTGGCCTAATAGCTAAGGTCTTACACTCGTACTCTGGCCTACTGTTTAAGGTCTTAACTCATACTCTGGCCTAATAGCTAAGGTCTTAACTCTTACTCTGGCCTAATAGCTAAGGTCTTTGACTCGTACTATGCCTACAGGTTAAGGACTTAACTCTTACTCTGGCCTACTGTTTAAGGTCTTAACTCATACTCTGGCCTAATAGCTAAGGTCCTAGATACATACTCTGGCCTTATGGTTAAGGTGTTAACTCTTACTCTTGCCTCATAGTTAAGGTCTTAGACTCGTACTCTGGCCTAATGGTTAAGGTCTTAACTCTTACTCTGGCCTAATAGCTAAGGTCTTAGACTCATACTCTGGCCTAATGGATATGGTCTTAACTCTTACAATGGCCTAATAGCTAAGGTCTTAACTCTTACTCTGGCCTAATAGCTAAGGTCTTAGACTCTTACTCTGGCCTAATAGCTAAGGTCTTAACTCTTACTCTGGCCTACTGGTTAAGGTCTTAACTCTTACTCTGCCCTACTGGTTAAGGTCTTAACTCTTACTCTGGCCTAATAGCTAAGGTCTTAGACTCGTACTCTGGCCTAATGGTTAAGGTCTTAACTCTTACTCTGGCCTAATAGCTAAGGTCTTAGACTCGTACTATGGCCTAATGGTTAAGGTCTTAACTCTTACTCTGGCCTAATGGTTAAGGTCTTAACTCTTACTCTGGAATAATAGCTAAGGTCTTAGACTCATACTCTGGCCTACTGGTTAAGGTCATAACTCTTACTCTGGCCTAATAGCTAAGGTCTTAGACTCGTACTGTGGCCTAATAGCTAAGGTCTTAGACTCGTACTCTGGCCTAATAGCTAAGGTCTTAGAATCGTACTCTGCCCTTCTGGTTAAGGTCTTAACTCTTACTCTGCCCTAATAGCTAAGGTCTTAGACTCGTACTCTGGCCTACTAGTTAAAGTCTTAATTCTTACTCTGGCCTAATAGCTAAGGTCTTAGAATCGTACTCTGGACTAATGGTTAAGGTCTAAACTCTTGCTCTGGCCTAATAGCTAAGGTCTTAGACTCGTACTCTGGCCTAATGGTTAAGGTCTTAACTCTTACTCTGGCCTAATAGCTAAGGTCTTAGACTCGTACTCTGGCCTAATGGTTAAGGTCTTAGACTCGTACTCTGGCCTAATGATTAAGGTCTTAACTCTTACTGTGGCCTAATAGCTAAGGTCTTAACTCTTACTCTGGCCTAATAGCTAAGGTCCTAGACTCATACTCTAGCCTACTGGTTAAGGTCTTAACTCTTACTCTGACCTAATAGCTAAGGTCTTAACTATTACTCTGGCCTAATAGCTAAGGTCAAAGACTCATACTCTGGCCTAATGGTTAAGGTCTTAACTCTTTCTCTGGCCTACTGGTTAAGGTCTTAACTCTTACTCTGGCCTAATAGCTAAGGTCTTAGACTTGTACTCTGGCCTAATGGTTAAGGTCTTAACTCTTACTCTGGCCTCCTAGTTAAGGTCTTAACTCTTACTATGGCCTACAGGTTAAGGTCTTAACTCTTACTCTGGCCTATAGCTAAGGTCTTAACTCTTACTCTGGCCTAATAGCTAAGGTCTTAGACTCGTACTCTGGCCTAATGGTTACGTTCTTAACTCTGACTCTGGCCGAATAGCTAAGGTCTTAGACTCTTACTCTGGCCTACTGGTTAAGGTCTTAACTCTTACTCTGGCCTAATAGCTAAGGTCTTAGAGTCGTACTCTGACCTAATGGTTAAGGTCTTAACTCTTACTCTAGCCTAATAGCTAAGGTCGTAACTCTTACTCTGGCCTAATAGCTAAGGTCTTAGACTCGTACTCTGGCCTAATGGTTAAAGTCTTAACTCTTTCTCTGGACTACTCGTTAAGGTCTTAACTCTTATTCTGGCCTACTGGTTAAGGCCCTAACTCTTAATCTGGCCTAATAGCTAAGGTCTTAACTATTGCTCTGGCCTAATAGCTAAGGTCTTAGACTCGTACTCTGGCCTAATGGTTAAGGTCTTAACTCTAACTCTGGCCTACTGGTTAAGGTCTTAACTCTTACTCAGGCCTACTGGTTAAGGTCTTAACTCTTACTCTGGCCTAATAGCTAAGGTCTTAACTCTTACTCTGGCCTAATAGCTAAGGTCTTAGACTCGTACTCTGGCCTACTGGTTAAGGTCTTAACTCTTACTCTGGCCTAATAGCTAAGGTCTTAACTCTTACTCTGGCCTAATAGCTAAGGTCTTAGACTCGTACTCTGTCTTAATGGAATAAGGTCTTAACTCTTACTTTGGCCTAAAAGCTAAGGTCTTAACAGTTACTCTGGCCTAATGGCTAAGGTCTTAGACTCGTACTCTGGCCTAATGGTTAAAGTCTTAACTCTTACTCTGGCCTAATGGTTAAGGTCTTAACTCTTTCTCTGGCCTACTTCTTAAGGTCTTAACTCTTACTCTGGCCTAATAGCTAAGGTCTTAACTCTTGCTCTGGCCTATTAGCTAAGGTCTTAGACTCATACTCTGGCCTAATGGTTACGGTCTTAACTCTTACTCTGGCCCACTGGTTAAGGTCTTAACTCTTACTCTGGCCTAGTAACTAAGGTCTTAGACTCGTACTCTGGCCTAATGGTTAAGGTCTTAACTCTTACTCTGGCCTACTGGTTAAGGTCTTAACTCTTACTCTGGCCTAATACCTAAGGTCTTAGACTCATACTCTGGCCTAATGGTTAAGGTCTTAACGCTTACTCTGGCCTAATAGTTAAGGTCTTAGACTTATACTATGGCCTACAGCTTAAGGTCTTAACTCTTACTCTGGCCTAATAGCTAAGGTCTTAACTCTTACTCTGGCCTAATAGCTAAGGTCTTAGACTCGTACTCTGGCCTAATGGTTAAGGTCTTAACTCTTACTCTGGCCTACTGGTTAAGGTCTTAACTCTTACTCTGGCCTAATAGCTAAGGTCTTAGCTCTTACTCTGGCCGAATAGCTAAGGTCTTAGACTCGTACTCTGGCCTAATGGTTAAGGTCTTAACTCTTACACTGGCCTAATAGCTAAGGTCTTAACTCATACTCTGGCCTAATAGCTAAGGTCTTAGACTCGTACTCTGGCCTAAAAGCTAAGGTCTTAGACTCACACTCTGGCCTACTGGTTAAGGTCTTAACTCTTACTCTGGCCTAATAGCTAAGGTCTTAGACTCGTACTCTAGCCTAATAGCTAAGGTCTTAGACTCGTACTCTGGCCTACTGGTTAAGGTCTTAACTCTTACTCTGGCCTAATAGCTAAGGTCTCAGACTCGTACTCTGGCCTACTGGTTATGGTCTTAACTCTTACTCTGGCCTAATAGCTAAGGTCTTAGACTCGTACTCTGGCCTAATGGTTAAGGTCTTAACTCTTACTCTGGCCTAATAGCGAATGTCTTAGACTCGTACTATGGCCTACAGGTTAAGGTCTTAACTATTAATCTGGCCTAATAGCTAAGTTCTTAACTCTTACTCTGGCCTAATAGCTAAGGTCTTAGACTCGTACTCTGGCCTAATGGTTAAGGTCTTAACTCTTACTCTGGCCTAATAGCTAAGGTCCTAGACACATACTCTGGCCTAATGGTTAAGGTCTTAACTCTTACTGTGACCTAATAGCTAAGGTCTTAGACTCGTACTCTGGCCTACTGGTTAAGGTGTTAACTCTTACTCTTGCCTAATAGCTAAGGTCTTAGACTCGTACTCTGGCCTAATAGCGAACGTCTTAGACTCGTACTCTGGCCTAAAAGCTAAGGTCTTAGACTCGTACTCTGGCCTACTGGTTAAGGTCTTAACTCTTAATCTGGCCTAATAGCTAAGGTCTTAGACTCGTACTCTGGCCTAATAGCTAAGGTCTTAGACTCGTACTCTGGCCTACAGGTTAAGGTCTTAACTCTTACTCTGGCCTAATAGCTAAGGTCTTAGACTCGTACTCTGGCCTAATAGCTAAGGTCTTAGACTCGTACTCTTGCCTTCTGGTTACGGTCTTAACTCTCACTCTGGCCTACTGGTTAAGGTCTTAACTCTTACTCTGGCCTAATAGCTAAGGTCTTAGACTTGTACTCTGGCCTAATGGTTAAGGTCTTAACTCTTACTCTGGCCTAATAGCTAAGGTCTTAACTCTTACTCTGGCCTAATAGCTAAGGTCTTTGACTCGTACTATGGCCTACAGGTTAAGGTCTTAACTCTTACTCTGGCCTACTGGTTAAGGTCTTAACTCATACTCTGGCCTAATAGCTAAGGTCCTAGACACATACTCTGGCCTAATGGTTAAGGTCTTAACTCTTACTGTGACCTAATAGCTAAGGTCTTAGACTCGTACTCTGGCCTACTGGTTAAGGTGTTAACTCTTACTCTTGCCTAATAGCTAAGGTCTTAGACTCGTACTCTGGCCTAATGGTTAAGGTCTTAACTCTTACTCTGGCCTAATAGCTAAGGTCTTAGACTCATACTCTGGCCTAATGGTTAAGATCTTAACTCTTACTCTGGCCTAATAGTTAAGGTCTTAGACTCGTACTCTGGCCTAATGGTTTAGGTCGTAACTCTTACTCTTGCCTAATAGCTAAGGTCTTAGACTCATACTCTGGCCTAATAGCGAAGGTCTTAGACTCGTACGCTGGCCTAAAAGCTAAGGTCTTAGACTCGTACTCTGGCCTACTGGTTAAGGTCTTAACTCTTAATCTGGCCTAATAGCGAAGGTCTTAGACTCGTACTCTGGTCTAAAAGCTAAGGTCTTAGACTCGTACTCTGGCCTACTGGTTAAGGTCTTAACTCTTAATCTGGCCTAATAGCTAAGGTCTTAGACTCATACTCTGGCCTAATAGCTAAGGTCTTAGACTCGTACTCTGGCCTACTGGTTAAGGTCTTAACTCTTACTCTGGCCTAATAGCTAAGGTCTTAGACTCGTACTCTGGCCTAATAGCTAAGGTCTTAGACTCGTACTCTGGCATAATAGCTAAGGTCTTAACTCTTACTCTGGCCTAATAGCTAAGGTATTTGACTCGTACTATGGCCTACAGGTTAAGGTCTTAACTCTTACTCTGGCCTACTGGTTAAGGTCTTAACTCATACTCTGGCCTAATAGCTAAGGTCCTAGACACATACTCTGGCCTAATGGTTAAGGTCTTACTCTTACTGTGACCTAATAGCTAAGGTCTTAGACTCGTACTCTGGCCTACTGGTTAAGGTGTTAACTCTTACTCTTGCCTAATAGCTAAGGTCTTAGACTCGTACTCTGGCCTAATGGTTAAGGTCTTAACTCTTACTCTGGCCTAATAGCTAAGGTCTTAGACTCATACTCTGGCCTAATGGTTAAGATCTTAACTCTTACTCTGGCCTAATAGTTAAGGTCTTAGACTCGTACTCTGGCCTAATGGTTTAGGTCGTAACTCTTACTCTTGCCTAATAGCTAAGGTCTTAGACTCATACTCTGGCCTAATAGCGAACGTCTTAGACTCGTACTCTGGCCTAAAAGCTAAGGTCTTAGACTCGTACTTTGGCCTACTGGTTAAGGTCTTAACTCTTAATCTGGCCTAATAGCTAAGGTCTTAGACTCGTACTCTGGCCTAATAGCTAAGGTCTTAGACTCGTACTCTTGCCTTCTGGTTACGGTCTTAACTCTCACTCTGGCCTACTGGTTAAGGTCTTAACTCTTACTCTGGCCTAATAGCTAAGGTCTTAGACTTGTACTCTGGCCTAATGGTTAAGGTCTTAACTCTTACTCTGGCCTAATAGCTAAGGTCTTAACTCTTACTCTGGCCTAATAGCTAAGGTCTTTGACTCGTACTATGGCCTACAGGTTAAGGTCTTAACTCTTACTCTGGCCTACTGGTTAAGGTCTTAACTCATACTCTGGCCTAATAGCTAAGGTCCTAGACACATACTCTGGCCTAATGGTTAAGGTCTTAACTCTTACTGTGACCTAATAGCTAAGGTCTTAGACTCGTACTCTGGCCTACTGGTTAAGGTGTTAACTCTTACTCTTGCCTAATAGCTAAGGTCTTAGACTCGTACTCTGGCCTAATGGTTAAGGTCTTCACTCTTACTCTGGCCTAATAGCTAAGGTCTTAGACTCATACTCTGGCCTAATGGTTAAGATCTTAACTCTTACTCTGGCCTAATAGTTAAGGTCTTAGACTCGTACTCTGGCCTAATGGTTTAGGTCGTAACTCTTACTCTTGCCTAATAGCTAAGGTCTTAGACTCATACTCTGGCCTAATAGCGAAGGTCTTAGACTCGTACT
Organism: Triturus cristatus; assembly: GCF_964204655.1. Lineage (NCBI taxonomy): Eukaryota > Metazoa > Chordata > Amphibia > Caudata > Salamandridae > Triturus > Triturus cristatus. The sequence goes on from NW_028188080.1 coordinate 41,502, forward strand.
CTGGCCTAAAAGCTAAGGTCTTAGACTCGTACTCTGGCCTACTGGTTAAGGTCTTAACTCTTAATCTGGCCTAATAGCGAAGGTCTTAGACTCGTACTCTGGCCTAAAAGCTAAGGTCTTAGACTCGTACTCTGGCCTACTGGTTAAGGTCTTAACTCTTAATCTGGCCTAATAGCTAAGGTCATAGACTCATACTCTGGCCTAATAGCTAAGGTCTTAGACTCGTACTCTTGCCTTCTGGTTACGTTCTTAACTCTTACTCTGGCCTAATAGCTAAGGTCTTAGACTCGTACTCTGGCCTAATGGTTAAGGTCTTAACTCTTACTCTGGCCTAATAGCTAAGGTCTTAACTCTTACTCTGGCCTAATAGCTAAGGTCTTTGACTCGTACTATGGCCTACAGGTTAAGGTCCTAACTCTTACTCTGGCCTACTGGTTAAGGTCTTAACTCATACTCTGGCCTAATAGCTAAGGTCCTAGACACATACTCTGGCCTAATGGTTAAGGTCTTAACTCTTAATGTGACCTAATAGCTAAGGTCTTAGACTCATACTCTGGCCTAATGGTTAAGGTATTAACTCTTACTCTGGCCTAATAGCTAAGGTCTTAGACTCATACTCTGGCCTAATGGTTAAGATCTTAACTCTTACTCTGGCCTAATAGTTAAGGTCTTAGACTCGTACTCTGGCCTAATGGTTTAGGTCGTAACTCTTACTCTTGGCTAATAGCTAAGGTCTTAGACTCATACTCTGGCCTAATAGCGAAGGTCTTAGACTCGTACTCTGGCCTAAAAGCTAAGGTCTTAGACTCGTACTCTGGCCTACTGGTTAAGGTCTTAACTCTTAATCTGGCCTAATAGCGAAGGTCTTAGACTCGTACTCTGGCCTAAAAGCTAAGGTCTTAGACTCGTACTCTGGCCTACTGGTTAAGGTCTTAACTCTTAATCTGGCCTAATAGCTAAGGTCATAGACTCATACTCTGGCCTAATAGCTAAGGTCTTAGACTCGTACTCTTGCCTTCTGGTTACGTTCTTAACTCTTACTCTGGCCTAATAGCTAAGGTCTTAGACTCGTACTCTGGCCTAATGGTTAAGGTCTTAACTCTTACTCTGGCCTAATAGCTAAGGTCTTAACTCTTACTCTGGCCTAATAGCTAAGGTCTTTGACTCGTACTATGGCCTACAGGTTAAGGTCCTAACTCTTACTCTGGCCTACTGGTTAAGGTCTTAACTCATACTCTGGCCTAATAGCTAAGGTCCTAGACACATACTCTGGCCTAATGGTTAAGGTCTTAACTCTTACTGTGACCTAATAGCTAAGGTCTTAGACTCATACTCTGGCCTAATGGTTAAGGTATTAACTCTTACTCTGGCCTAATAGCTAAGGTCTTAGACTCATACTCTGGCCTAATGGTTAAGATCTTAACTCTTACTCTGGCCTAATAGCTAAGGTCTTAGACTCGTACTCTGGCCTAATTGTTAAGGTCTTAACTCTTACTCTGGCCTACTGGTTAAGGTCTTAACTCTTACTCTGGCCTAATAGCTAAGGTCTTAGACTCGTACTCTGGCCTAATGGTTAAGGTCTTAACTATTACTCTGGCCTACTGGTTAAGGTCTTAACTCTTACTCTGGCCTAATAGCTAAGGTCTTAGACTCGTACTCTGGCCTAATGGTTAAGGTCTTAACTATTACTCTGGCCTACTGGTTAAGGTCTTAACTCTGACTCTGGCCTAATAGCTAAGGTCTTAACTCTTACTCTGGCCTAATAGCTAAGGTCTTAGACTCGTACTCTGTTCTAATGGTTAAGATCTTAACTCTTACTCTGGCCTAATAGTTAAGGTCTTAGACTCGTACTCTGGCCTAATGGTTTAGGTCGTAACTCTTACTCTTGCCTAATAGCTAAGGTCTTAGACTCATACTCTGGCCTAATAGCGAAGGTCTTAGACTCGTACTCTGGCCTAAAAGCTAAGGTCTTAGACTCGTACTCTGGCCTACTGGTTAAGGTCTTAACTCTTAATCTGGCCTAATAGCTAAGGTCTTAGACTCATACTCTCGCCTAATAGCTAAGGTCTTAGACTCGTACTCTGGTCTACTGGTTAAGGTCTTAACTCTTACTCTGGCCTAATAGCTAAGGTCTTAGACTCGTACTCTGGCCTAATAGCTAAGGTCTTAGACTCGTACTCTTGCCTTCTGGTTACGGTCTTAACTCTTACTCTGGCCTAATAGCTAAGGTCTTAGACTCGTACTCTGGCCTACTGTTTAAGGTCTTAACTCATACTCTGGCCTAATAGCTAAGGTCTTAACTCTTACTCTGGCCTAATAGCTAAGGTCTTTGACTCGTACTATGCCTACAGGTTAAGGACTTAACTCTTACTCTGGCCTACTGTTTAAGGTCTTAACTCATACTCTGGCCTAATAGCTAAGGTCCTAGATACATACTCTGGCCTTATGGTTAAGGTGTTAACTCTTACTCTTGCCTCATAGCTAAGGTCTTAGACTCGTACTCTGGCCTAATGGTTAAGGTCTTAACTCTTACTCTGGCCTAATAGCTAAGGTCTTAGACTCATACTCTGGCCTAATGGATATGGTCTTAACTCTTACAATGGCCTAATAGCTAAGGTCTTAACTCTTACTCTGGCCTAATAGCTAAGGTCTTAGACTCTTACTCTGGCCTAATAGCTAAGGTCTTAACTCTTACTCTGGCCTACTGGTTAAGGTCTTAACTCTTACTCTGCCCTACTGGTTAAGGTCTTAACTCTTACTCTGGCCTAATAGCTAAGGTCTTAGACTCGTACTCTGGCCTAATGGTTAAGGTCTTAACTCTTACTCTGGCCTAATAGCTAAGGTCTTAGACTCGTACTATGGCCTAATGGTTAAGGTCTTAACTCTTACTCTGGCCTAATGGTTAAGGTCTTAACTCTTACTCTGGAATAATAGCTAAGGTCTTAGACTCATACTCTGGCCTACTGGTTAAGGTCATAACTCTTACTCTGGCCTAATAGCTAAGGTCTTAGACTCGTACTGTGGCCTAATAGCTAAGGTCTTAGACTCGTACTCTGGCCTAATAGCTAAGGTCTTAGAATCGTACTCTGCCCTTCTGGTTAAGGTCTTAACTCTTACTCTGCCCTAATAGCTAAGGTCTTAGACTCGTACTCTGGCCTACTAGTTAAAGTCTTAATTCTTACTCTGGCCTAATAGCTAAGGTCTTAGAATCGTACTCTGGACTAATGGTTAAGGTCTAAACTCTTGCTCTGGCCTAATAGCTAAGGTCTTAGACTCGTACTCTGGCCTAATGGTTAAGGTCTTAACTCTTACTCTGGCCTAATAGCTAAGGTCTTAGACTCGTACTCTGGCCTAATGGTTAAGGTCTTAGACTCGTACTCTGGCCTAATGATTAAGGTCTTAACTCTTACTGTGGCCTAATAGCTAAGGTCTTAACTCTTACTCTGGCCTAATAGCTAAGGTCCTAGACTCATACTCTAGCCTACTGGTTAAGGTCTTAACTCTTACTCTGACCTAATAGCTAAGGTCTTAACTATTACTCTGGCCTAATAGCTAAGGTCAAAGACTCATACTCTGGCCTAATGGTTAAGGTCTTAACTCTTTCTCTGGCCTACTGGTTAAGGTCTTAACTCTTACTCTGGCCTAATAGCTAAGGTCTTAGACTTGTACTCTGGCCTAATGGTTAAGGTCTTAACTCTTACTCTGGCCTCCTAGTTAAGGTCTTAACTCTTACTATGGCCTACAGGTTAAGGTCTTAACTCTTACTCTGGCCTATAGCTAAGGTCTTAACTCTTACTCTGGCCTAATAGCTAAGGTCTTAGACTCGTACTCTGGCCTAATGGTTACGTTCTTAACTCTGACTCTGGCCGAATAGCTAAGGTCTTAGACTCTTACTCTGGCCTACTGGTTAAGGTCTTAACTCTTACTCTGGCCTAATAGCTAAGGTCTTAGAGTCGTACTCTGACCTAATGGTTAAGGTCTTAACTCTTACTCTAGCCTAATAGCTAAGGTCGTAACTCTTACTCTGGCCTAATAGCTAAGGTCTTAGACTCGTACTCTGGCCTAATGGTTAAAGTCTTAACTCTTTCTCTGGACTACTCGTTAAGGTCTTAACTCTTATTCTGGCCTACTGGTTAAGGCCCTAACTCTTAATCTGGCCTAATAGCTAAGGTCTTAACTATTGCTCTGGCCTAATAGCTAAGGTCTTAGACTCGTACTCTGGCCTAATGGTTAAGGTCTTAACTCTAACTCTGGCCTACTGGTTAAGGTCTTAACTCTTACTCAGGCCTACTGGTTAAGGTCTTAACTCTTACTCTGGCCTAATAGCTAAGGTCTTAACTCTTACTCTGGCCTAATAGCTAAGGTCTTAGACTCGTACTCTGGCCTACTGGTTAAGGTCTTAACTCTTACTCTGGCCTAATAGCTAAGGTCTTAACTCTTACTCTGGCCTAATAGCTAAGGTCTTAGACTCGTACTCTGTCTTAATGGAATAAGGTCTTAACTCTTACTTTGGCCTAAAAGCTAAGGTCTTAACAGTTACTCTGGCCTAATGGCTAAGGTCTTAGACTCGTACTCTGGCCTAATGGTTAAAGTCTTAACTCTTACTCTGGCCTAATGGTTAAGGTCTTAACTCTTTCTCTGGCCTACTTCTTAAGGTCTTAACTCTTACTCTGGCCTAATAGCTAAGGTCTTAACTCTTGCTCTGGCCTATTAGCTAAGGTCTTAGACTCATACTCTGGCCTAATGGTTACGGTCTTAACTCTTACTCTGGCCCACTGGTTAAGGTCTTAACTCTTACTCTGGCCTAGTAACTAAGGTCTTAGACTCGTACTCTGGCCTAATGGTTAAGGTCTTAACTCTTACTCTGGCCTACTGGTTAAGGTCTTAACTCTTACTCTGGCCTAATACCTAAGGTCTTAGACTCATACTCTGGCCTAATGGTTAAGGTCTTAACGCTTACTCTGGCCTAATAGTTAAGGTCTTAGACTTATACTATGGCCTACAGCTTAAGGTCTTAACTCTTACTCTGGCCTAATAGCTAAGGTCTTAACTCTTACTCTGGCCTAATAGCTAAGGTCTTAGACTCGTACTCTGGCCTAATGGTTAAGGTCTTAACTCTTACTCTGGCCTACTGGTTAAGGTCTTAACTCTTACTCTGGCCTAATAGCTAAGGTCTTAGCTCTTACTCTGGCCGAATAGCTAAGGTCTTAGACTCGTACTCTGGCCTAATGGTTAAGGTCTTAACTCTTACACTGGCCTAATAGCTAAGGTCTTAACTCATACTCTGGCCTAATAGCTAAGGTCTTAGACTCGTACTCTGGCCTAAAAGCTAAGGTCTTAGACTCACACTCTGGCCTACTGGTTAAGGTCTTAACTCTTACTCTGGCCTAATAGCTAAGGTCTTAGACTCGTACTCTAGCCTAATAGCTAAGGTCTTAGACTCGTACTCTGGCCTACTGGTTAAGGTCTTAACTCTTACTCTGGCCTAATAGCTAAGGTCTCAGACTCGTACTCTGGCCTACTGGTTATGGTCTTAACTCTTACTCTGGCCTAATAGCTAAGGTCTTAGACTCGTACTCTGGCCTAATGGTTAAGGTCTTAACTCTTACTCTGGCCTAATAGCGAATGTCTTAGACTCGTACTATGGCCTACAGGTTAAGGTCTTAACTATTAATCTGGCCTAATAGCTAAGTTCTTAACTCTTACTCTGGCCTAATAGCTAAGGTCTTAGACTCGTACTCTGGCCTAATGGTTAAGGTCTTAACTCTTACTCTGGCCTAATAGCTAAGGTCCTAGACACATACTCTGGCTGTGAGAAGTTGGCCTGGCATATGCTGTTCCTAGTTATAGGGACACCTTGCACCAGTCCAATTCGACTCCTATTGATGGTAGGTTTAAGACAACCTTTAAAGAAAGCTATCCTAGTGGTAGCTGTGGAGAGCAGCCTTCAGGCTAAGTCTTGAAGGAGTGTTAAGCTTATTGTTTTACCATAATAACCTCTTGAATAACCAAATGAAAGAGTAGCCCACACAGGTATATATATAAAATATATGTATTTATTCTAGACAGAATCCCACAGTCACTTTATGTGGCTAGTGGCAAAGTTACAATTCAAACAAGCATTTCTAAACACAATAAATAGCACAGAAATCAATGGGCCCCAGGGGGGGACCAAACCATATACTAAAATAGTGGTATAAGAACCACGACAATTCTACAGGCAATGCCTAGGGCATTCAGGATCGCTGGCCCCTTAAGAATCCACCCACAGTTAAGAGGAAGGGGACCCACGGGAGGCGTGTGCAGTGCGAGAAGCTGCTATCGGGATCGCAATGTTAGCCTATGGAGAATGTCGCGGTTGAATAATTAAGGTTTAAGGACACTTCTAACAACAGTACAAAGTTAAGGCTTGAGACTTAAGGCTTTGGAGAGCCCACCACCACGGAAGTACCGAAGTACCACTGTTACCTGCCCCAGGGAAGCCGGGTGCATAGGTCGATTCTGGTGTCGGGTCGCGGGCTGATTTTCTATGGAAAAGGAGTCCAAACTGCTGCTAGCTGGAAGTGTCGCTGAAGTCGTGAAGATTAAAGTTGAAGAAAAGACAAAGATGAACCTGAAAGCAGAGGGGACAGAGTCTGGGTCACAGCATAGTGACCAGGGAGCTCACAGGAAGGAGCTCGTGGATGTCGGGTGCTTCAGGTGTGGAAGGTACAGCTGGGCTCTGCAGTCACGGGCTCCGGGAGGCTTCAAGGAAGGCCAGCTTCTGGAGGGCGACTGTCCCACGTCGGCTGAGGGTCGCTGCGGTGTTAGTGTCCCGATTGGATCCACTAAGCATTGGCAACCGCAACCCACGCAAGATGAACAAAGCAGCTGCTGGTGCAGACCCACGAGGTCTGAGGGTGCTCTCCTTTGCAGGGAGCGTAGAGCAGGCCTGGAGCAACCAGGGGAACTCTTAGAAAGGAAGATTGTCCTCCGTCAGGGCCCACAAGTCGAGAGACAAGGGACCGCGGAAGGCAGCAAAATGGAGTGCGTAAAAGTGCTCCCACGGGCCACCGGAGCGGGCCAGGGAGCTGAGAGTCGGCACAAATGCTGCTTGAAGGTTGGCTCAAGAATGGGCCAAAGCACAACTTCCCCACTGGTCGGGGTCGTGTGCTGGACAAGAGGTGGCCGGTGTCTCGGGGTATGCGGGGATCTCGACACCCACGTGGTCCAGGGTGCTCAGACTTGCTGGGCACACTCACAGGACGCTGGGATGCACTGGAGACCCACCTCGAGGTTGCTGGAAGGCGTCGAAGGTCGTGAGAGCAACGAAGTTCCAACCGGGTATCTTGTAGTCTTTTAGGTGCCTGCCAAGCAGGGGGATAACTCCTTTATCCCAAGGGAGATTTCTTCAGTCAGCTGGGCAGCAGCTCGTCGAAGGTCAGTTCTGTGAAGTCCTGTACGAATCTAAGGCTCTAGGGCAAAGTTATTCCCATATATCCCCAAGATTAGGGGATGGTCCAAAATAGAGCCTACCAATCAGAGTAGAGGCGGGAAAGGGTGGCTACACCCACTCCCCTTTGTGTGTTTCCCGCCTGGGCGAGGGGCAGGATGCCCCTGAACCGGTTCCAGGCGGTGTATGCAGACTTGGGGCTCTGCAGCTGCCTACGTGCAACTCTGAATGGACTTTTGGTGCACCCACCCTGTTCCAATCCACATATCCTGTCTGGGGAGGTGCTGGCACCTCCCTGCCACAGGAGCCCTACTGTCCAGATGGCGAGGCTGGGGTTTTCCCCAGCAACAGCCAGCCAGAGTCGTGTAGGTGGCGAACAGTAGCCATTTTGTGGTACATGTGCACTTTTAAATTGGTTTCCAAAATATACCGCTTTTCCCATATCACCCTCCTAGCAAGGGGGAATCGTGCCCCCATGCCCATGGCTGGACTGGGGGTATGATTCCTTCATGTTTGACACCAAACACGATATGGTTCTGTGTAGCCAGTCCCAAGTTACAGCGATGACGCAATAACTTATAATGCGGTAGAGTATATGGTATGGCTACACTACAAACAACCCAGTAACGGTGTTACGAAGGTTGCAGAGAGGTCCTACTCATGTAGGGGTCCCCCCTCACACATACCTCAGCACCCAGCCCTGTAGGATTACCAGGGCCTGCCATAGGGGTGACCTATGAGAGTATATGTGTTGTAATGGTATGGGACATAGGTTATCTACATCCCTGTAAGGGGTGCTAGCACCACCTTACCCAGGCTACGGTAGTGGCCTGGTGGTGTCAGTTTGGGTGGCTGTCCCAGGGTGGCACAATAAGTGCTGCAGCCCTGGTAGGCCTACTGGGGGACCCATGCCCTGGGTACCTAGGGTACCATCTACAAGGGACTGGAAGGGCATGCCCAGCATCCAATTATGTTTGTACCTAGAGTACTCACAACAGTTTTTAGGGAGAAAGCAGATAGGCTGGGGTCCTGGTTAGCAGGATCCCAGCCAGACTAGTCAAAAACCACTTAAATACCAGGCAAAAAGTTGGGGGCAACCATTAGTCAGATTCCACTCTCCTACATAACCCCCCCCCAAACGAAAGGAGATAAGGCTAACCTTGTCCAGATAAGCCTTTATTTCCTGAGTGGCCATATAAGGAAGAACCTGTACTAACATGGTTGCTCCCTGTGTCATGGTCCACTTGGGAAATCCTACCCCAAGGGGTTCTAGAGTTTCTCCAAAGTCTAGGGAAATTACCTGTATTGGTTTTTGGGTCAGAGGTGGGCTGGTGGGGTGTCTGAGTCTGGAAGTGAGACCCTACTTGGGTTGGTCTCAACCTCCTCAGATCACTGGCCACTATGGAAGCCTTTCTGCCCATGACTGGGTCATATCTGGCCCTAAGGGTCAACCTCTGGCTGCCTACAGCTGGGGGTTGGATCCCTTTGGCTGGAATAGTGGAGGGCACTGGAAGGTTTGGGGCAGCTAGGCCCCAGGTTTCCCTGTGCTCAACAACATCCATTTGAGGGGTGCCTATACCTAGGGGTAAGGGGGATCCCTCAGTTTGTAGAGGAATATTCACCTGGCTGAAACTACTCTGCTGGGTGTCCCTAATCTGTTGATGAGGGGGTTCCTCTGGGCAGGGGCCCAATAAGGGTCCACTGACCTCCCTGACCTCTGCAGCCCTGGGCTGACTGAGGCAGGGTAGAGAGGGGCAGGATACCTGCTCCAGACTGGGTACCACCTTGGAAGGATCCCCTGCCATCAGAGAGGTGGGCAGGCCAAGCCTGTCCACTTCTGGGGCAGTTACTTCACAAGGGGCAGGGTCAGTTCCCTGAGAAACTGGACCTTTACCTGTAGTCTGGTGGGGGGGAGACTGCTCTTCCTCCCCTATGCTCTCTGTTTGTGTAGAGTGATCCATAGTTTCAGGCTTCACTCTTTCTATTTTCTCCTGGGGTGGAGGTGAGGCCCTCAGGGTCTCCTCCACTCTCTCAGGAATTCCTACCATTTTCAAATGGGCCTTGTGGTCAACCTCAGCCCAGGCTGAGATTTCTAGATCATTCCCCAGTAGACAATCTACAGGCAAGTTTGGGGACACTGCCACTCTCTTGGGGCCAGTGACTCCTCCCCAGCTGAGATTTATCACTGCCATGGGATGATCTGTCCTGATTCCATCAATGTTGGTCACCTGATAGCTAAACCCAGGTAAAAGCTGATCTAGGGGCACTAGCCTCTTGGTCACCATGGTGACACTGGCCCCCGTGTCCTTATAGGCCACAGCCTTCTGACCATTGATTATTGGTTCTTGTCTGTACCTGCCCAGAATACTGGGGCTCATGGTAAAGTTGGCAAACCCCATGCCACCATCACAGACCATAGTTGCTAATGCAGGGGACCTGGCTAGGCCAGAGTCCACTGGTGTCCCCAAAGAGAACCCAACTAAGTTTTTGGGTGCACTCCCACCACCTGGGGGATTACTACTAGTAGTAACAGGAGGTGTTGGAGCAGGTTTTGGAGGAACACTTTCTTGATTGCCATTTTTAGGACAGCTGGAGTCAGTTTTCCAGTGGCCAGGTTTCTTACAGACATGGCAATAGGGTTTCTTGGTATTAGAGGAAGTATTTTGGGACCCACCCCCAGCACTGGTTTGTTGGGGCCCTTCAGAGGACTTTTCTTGTTTATCATCCCCACCTTTCTCTTTGGGCTTAGTGGAATCCTTCTTCTGGTCACCAACTTGGTTCTTAGGCCTGATCCTGGTTCTGACCCATTTGTCTGCCTTCTTTCCCAATTCTTGGGGAGAGGTCAGATCAGAGTCCACCAGGTGCTGGTGTAAAAGTTGGTTCTGACAATTATTAAGAATCTGCTCCCTCATAATGAGATTATACAATCCTTGATAATCATTAACTTTACTGCCATTTAACCAACCTTCCAGTGCCTTGGTTGCACAATCCACAAAGTCTACCCAATCCTGATTCTGTGCTTTCTGGGTGTCTCTGAACTTAAGTCTGTATTGATCAGTGGTTAAGCCAAACCCATCTATTAAAGCAGCTTTCAAGATATAATAATCATCAGCATCCTCTTCTCTTACAGAGAGGAGCTTGTCTCTCCCTTTATCTGAAAAGGAGAGCCACAGGATTGCTGCCCACTGCTCTACAGGGACCCTCTGTACTCTACAGGCCCTTTCAAGAGCAGATATCCATTTGTGGATATCATCCCCATTCTGATAGGGGGGCACAATCTTGTGGAGGTTCCTATTGTCAGGGACTCTCTCTCTAACTCTAGGGGTTTCATCACTGCCACCAGGGATCTCTAGACCCCACTTTCTTGAAGCTTTCTGAAGCTCCAGGGTTTCCCTGTCTAATGCTAACTGTTCTCTTTTAAGCTCAAGCTTAGCCTGCTCAAATTTGATCAGTCTGCATTTCCTCTCATGAGAGGTTTCTCTTCTCTGAGAAGAGGCAGAGGACCCTTTGGATCCCTTAGAATGGTTGGATCCCACTGAGGGGGATCTGTTCCTTCTTGGACCCACCACTCCCCTTTTAAGGGGGGAGGGAGTGCCTCTTGGGCCATCACCTCCATGCTGTGAGTGGTTTGTTTCTTCCAGGTCAGGATTTTCATCCTCTTCCTGTTCCTCTTCAGATTCCACTCTGGGAGTGTCCTCTTCTGAGGGGTGCCCACCCACTCTGTCCGTCCCTCTGGATCCTATGGACTCCATAAAGTCTGCTATGAGCAGGATCTCCTTGAGACGTTTTGTGTTGGCACCTCTTTCTGTCTTCAGTCCCCTAAGGGTGCACATTTCCCTGAGCTCTGCAAAGGTGAAATTATCATACTTATCTACTGGGACCCTCTGGGGTCCTTCCATAGCCTTAGTGCCACCTGAAGACATGTTTAGTGTAGTGATGTATCTACCTACACTAAGTGTGGCCTACTGAACCCTCTCTTGAGTTGTAGTCAAGGTGTGCTAAACCCTCTACACACAACTCCAAGTTCAGTAGAACTTATTGTATTCTAGCTTGAATTTATATGTACCTTTGGTACCTTGTGGCTTTCACTTTAGAAATTCAATTTGTTATCTGGTAAAACAATGGCAAGCTTGAATCCCACCGCTGCACACCAATGTGAGAAGTTGGCCTGGCATATGCTGTTCCTAGTTATAGGGACACCTTGCACCAGTCCAATTCGACTCCTATTGATGGTAGGTTTAAGACAACCTTTAAAGAAAGCTATCCTAGTGGTAGCTGTGGAGAGCAGCCTTCAGGCTAAGTCTTGAAGGAGTGTTAAGCTTATTGTTTTACCATAATAACCTCTTGAATAACCAAATGAAAGAGTAGCCCACACAGGTATATATATAAAATATATGTATTTATTCTAGACAGAATCCCACAGTCACTTTATGTGGCTAGTGGCAAAGTTACAATTCAAACAAGCATTTCTAAACACAATAAATAGCACAGAAATCAATGGGCCCCAGGGGGGGACCAAACCATATACTAAAATAGTGGTATAAGAACCACGACAATTCTACAGGCAATGCCTAGGGCATTCAGGATCGCTGGCCCCTTAAGAATCCACCCACAGTTAAGAGGAAGGGGACCCACGGGAGGCGTGTGCAGTGCGAGAAGCTGCTATCGGGATCGCAATGTTAGCCTATGGAGAATGTCGCGGTTGAATAATTAAGGTTTAAGGACACTTCTAACAACAGTACAAAGTTAAGGCTTGAGACTTAAGGCTTTGGAGAGCCCACCACCACGGAAGTACCGAAGTACCACTGTTACCTGCCCCAGGGAAGCCGGGTGCATAGGTCGATTCTGGTGTCGGGTCGCGGGCTGATTTTCTATGGAAAAGGAGTCCAAACTGCTGCTAGCTGGAAGTGTCGCTGAAGTCGTGAAGATTAAAGTTGAAGAAAAGACAAAGATGAACCTGAAAGCAGAGGGGACAGAGTCTGGGTCACAGCATAGTGACCAGGGAGCTCACAGGAAGGAGCTCGTGGATGTCGGGTGCTTCAGGTGTGGAAGGTACAGCTGGGCTCTGCAGTCACGGGCTCCGGGAGGCTTCAAGGAAGGCCAGCTTCTGGAGGGCGACTGTCCCACGTCGGCTGAGGGTCGCTGCGGTGTTAGTGTCCCGATTGGATCCACTAAGCATTGGCAACCGCAACCCACGCAAGATGAACAAAGCAGCTGCTGGTGCAGACCCACGAGGTCTGAGGGTGCTCTCCTTTGCAGGGAGCGTAGAGCAGGCCTGGAGCAACCAGGGGAACTCTTAGAAAGGAAGATTGTCCTCCGTCAGGGCCCACAAGTCGAGAGACAAGGGACCGCGGAAGGCAGCAAAATGGAGTGCGTAAAAGTGCTCCCACGGGCCACCGGAGCGGGCCAGGGAGCTGAGAGTCGGCACAAATGCTGCTTGAAGGTTGGCTCAAGAATGGGCCAAAGCACAACTTCCCCACTGGTCGGGGTCGTGTGCTGGACAAGAGGTGGCCGGTGTCTCGGGGTATGCGGGGATCTCGACACCCACGTGGTCCAGGGTGCTCAGACTTGCTGGGCACACTCACAGGACGCTGGGATGCACTGGAGACCCACCTCGAGGTTGCTGGAAGGCGTCGAAGGTCGTGAGAGCAACGAAGTTCCAACCGGGTATCTTGTAGTCTTTTAGGTGCCTGCCAAGCAGGGGGATAACTCCTTTATCCCAAGGGAGATTTCTTCAGTCAGCTGGGCAGCAGCTCGTCGAAGGTCAGTTCTGTGAAGTCCTGTACGAATCTAAGGCTCTAGGGCAAAGTTATTCCCATATATCCCCAAGATTAGGGGATGGTCCAAAATAGAGCCTACCAATCAGAGTAGAGGCGGGAAAGGGTGGCTACACCCACTCCCCTTTGTGTGTTTCCCGCCTGGGCGAGGGGCAGGATGCCCCTGAACCGGTTCCAGGCGGTGTATGCAGACTTGGGGCTCTGCAGCTGCCTACGTGCAACTCTGAATGGACTTTTGGTGCACCCACCCTGTTCCAATCCACATATCCTGTCTGGGGAGGTGCTGGCACCTCCCTGCCACAGGAGCCCTATTGTCCAGATGGCGAGGCTGGGGTTTTCCCCAGCAACAGCCAGCCAGAGTCGTGTAGGTGGCGAACAGTAGCCATTTTGTGGTACATGTGCACTTTTAAATTGGTTTCCAAAATATACCGCTTTTCCCATATCACCCTCCTAGCAAGGGGGAATCGTGCCCCCATGCCCATGGCTGGACTGGGGGTATGATTCCTTCATGTTTGACACCAAACACGATATGGTTCTGTGTAGCCAGTCCCAAGTTACAGCGATGACGCAATAACTTATAATGCGGTAGAGTATATGGTATGGCTACACTACAAACAACCCAGTAACGGTGTTACGAAGGTTGCAGAGAGGTCCTACTCATGTAGGGGTCCCCCCTCACACATACCTCAGCACCCAGCCCTGTAGGATTACCAGGGCCTGCCATAGGGGTGACCTATGAGAGTATATGTGTTGTAATGGTATGGGACATAGGTTATCTACATCCCTGTAAGGGGTGCTAGCACCACCTTACCCAGGCTACGGTAGTGGCCTGGTGGTGTCAGTTTGGGTGGCTGTCCCAGGGTGGCACAATAAGTGCTGCAGCCCTGGTAGGCCTACTGGGGGACCCATGCCCTGGGTACCTAGGGTACCATCTACAAGGGACTGGAAGGGCATGCCCAGCATCCAATTATGTTTGTACCTAGAGTACTCACAACAGTTTTTAGGGAGAAAGCAGATAGGCTGGGGTCCTGGTTAGCAGGATCCCAGCCAGACTAGTCAAAAACCACTTAAATACCAGGCAAAAAGTTGGGGGCAACCATTAGTCAGATTCCACTCTCCTACACTGGCCTAATGGTTAAGGTCTTAACTCTTACTGTGACCTAATAGCTAAGGTCTTAGACTCGTACTCTGGCCTACTGGTTAAGGTGTTAACTCTTACTCTTGCCTAATAGCTAAGGTCTTAGACTCGTACTCTGGCCTAATAGCGAACGTCTTAGACTCGTACTCTGGCCTAAAAGCTAAGGTCTTAGACTCGTACTCTGGCCTACTGGTTAAGGTCTTAACTCTTAATCTGGCCTAATAGCTAAGGTCTTAGACTCGTACTCTGGCCTAATAGCTAAGGTCTTAGACTCGTACTCTGGCCTACAGGTTAAGGTCTTAACTCTTACTCTGGCCTAATAGCTAAGGTCTTAGACTCGTACTCTGGCCTAATAGCTAAGGTCTTAGACTCGTACTCTTGCCTTCTGGTTACGGTCTTAACTCTCACTCTGGCCTACTGGTTAAGGTCTTAACTCTTACTCTGGCCTAATAGCTAAGGTCTTAGACTTGTACTCTGGCCTAATGGTTAAGGTCTTAACTCTTACTCTGGCCTAATAGCTAAGGTCTTAACTCTTACTCTGGCCTAATAGCTAAGGTCTTTGACTCGTACTATGGCCTACAGGTTAAGGTCTTAACTCTTACTCTGGCCTACTGGTTAAGGTCTTAACTCATACTCTGGCCTAATAGCTAAGGTCCTAGACACATACTCTGGCCTAATGGTTAAGGTCTTAACTCTTACTGTGACCTAATAGCTAAGGTCTTAGACTCGTACTCTGGCCTACTGGTTAAGGTGTTAACTCTTACTCTTGCCTAATAGCTAAGGTCTTAGACTCGTACTCTGGCCTAATGGTTAAGGTCTTAACTCTTACTCTGGCCTAATAGCTAAGGTCTTAGACTCATACTCTGGCCTAATGGTTAAGATCTTAACTCTTACTCTGGCCTAATAGTTAAGGTCTTAGACTCGTACTCTGGCCTAATGGTTTAGGTCGTAACTCTTACTCTTGCCTAATAGCTAAGGTCTTAGACTCATACTCTGGCCTAATAGCGAAGGTCTTAGACTCGTACGCTGGCCTAAAAGCTAAGGTCTTAGACTCGTACTCTGGCCTACTGGTTAAGGTCTTAACTCTTAATCTGGCCTAATAGCGAAGGTCTTAGACTCGTACTCTGGTCTAAAAGCTAAGGTCTTAGACTCGTACTCTGGCCTACTGGTTAAGGTCTTAACTCTTAATCTGGCCTAATAGCTAAGGTCTTAGACTCATACTCTGGCCTAATAGCTAAGGTCTTAGACTCGTACTCTGGCCTACTGGTTAAGGTCTTAACTCTTACTCTGGCCTAATAGCTAAGGTCTTAGACTCGTACTCTGGCCTAATAGCTAAGGTCTTAGACTCGTACTCTGGCATAATAGCTAAGGTCTTAACTCTTACTCTGGCCTAATAGCTAAGGTATTTGACTCGTACTATGGCCTACAGGTTAAGGTCTTAACTCTTACTCTGGCCTACTGGTTAAGGTCTTAACTCATACTCTGGCCTAATAGCTAAGGTCCTAGACACATACTCTGGCCTAATGGTTAAGGTCTTACTCTTACTGTGACCTAATAGCTAAGGTCTTAGACTCGTACTCTGGCCTACTGGTTAAGGTGTTAACTCTTACTCTTGCCTAATAGCTAAGGTCTTAGACTCGTACTCTGGCCTAATGGTTAAGGTCTTAACTCTTACTCTGGCCTAATAGCTAAGGTCTTAGACTCATACTCTGGCCTAATGGTTAAGATCTTAACTCTTACTCTGGCCTAATAGTTAAGGTCTTAGACTCGTACTCTGGCCTAATGGTTTAGGTCGTAACTCTTACTCTTGCCTAATAGCTAAGGTCTTAGACTCATACTCTGGCCTAATAGCGAACGTCTTAGACTCGTACTCTGGCCTAAAAGCTAAGGTCTTAGACTCGTACTTTGGCCTACTGGTTAAGGTCTTAACTCTTAATCTGGCCTAATAGCTAAGGTCTTAGACTCGTACTCTGGCCTAATAGCTAAGGTCTTAGACTCGTACTCTTGCCTTCTGGTTACGGTCTTAACTCTCACTCTGGCCTACTGGTTAAGGTCTTAACTCTTACTCTGGCCTAATAGCTAAGGTCTTAGACTTGTACTCTGGCCTAATGGTTAAGGTCTTAACTCTTACTCTGGCCTAATAGCTAAGGTCTTAACTCTTACTCTGGCCTAATAGCTAAGGTCTTTGACTCGTACTATGGCCTACAGGTTAAGGTCTTAACTCTTACTCTGGCCTACTGGTTAAGGTCTTAACTCATACTCTGGCCTAATAGCTAAGGTCCTAGACACATACTCTGGCCTAATGGTTAAGGTCTTAACTCTTACTGTGACCTAATAGCTAAGGTCTTAGACTCGTACTCTGGCCTACTGGTTAAGGTGTTAACTCTTACTCTTGCCTAATAGCTAAGGTCTTAGACTCGTACTCTGGCCTAATGGTTAAGGTCTTCACTCTTACTCTGGCCTAATAGCTAAGGTCTTAGACTCATACTCTGGCCTAATGGTTAAGATCTTAACTCTTACTCTGGCCTAATAGTTAAGGTCTTAGACTCGTACTCTGGCCTAATGGTTTAGGTCGTAACTCTTACTCTTGCCTAATAGCTAAGGTCTTAGACTCATACTCTGGCCTAATAGCGAAGGTCTTAGACTCGTACTCTGGCCTAAAAGCTAAGGTCTTAGACTCGTACTCTGGCCTACTGGTTAAGGTCTTAACTCTTAATCTGGCCTAATAGCGAAGGTCTTAGACTCGTACTCTGGCCTAAAAGCTAAGGTCTTAGACTCGTACTCTGGCCTACTGGTTAAGGTCTTAACTCTTAATCTGGCCTAATAGCTAAGGTCATAGACTCATACTCTGGCCTAATAGCTAAGGTCTTAGACTCGTACTCTTGCCTTCTGGTTACGTTCTTAACTCTTACTCTGGCCTAATAGCTAAGGTCTTAGACTCGTACTCTGGCCTAATGGTTAAGGTCTTAACTCTTACTCTGGCCTAATAGCTAAGGTCTTAACTCTTACTCTGGCCTAAAAGCTAAGGTCTTTGACTCGTACTATGGCCTACAGGTTAAGGTCCTAACTCTTACTCTGGCCTACTGGTTAAGGTCTTAACTCATACTCTGGCCTAATAGCTAAGGTCCTAGACACATACTCTGGCCTAATGGTTAAGGTCTTAACTCTTACTGTGACCTAATAGCTAAGGTCTTAGACTCATACTCTGGCCTAATGGTTAAGGTATTAACTCTTACTCTGGCCTAATAGCTAAGGTCTTAGACTCATACTCTGGCCTAATGGTTAAGATCTTAACTCTTACTCTGGCCTAATAGTTAAGGTCTTAGACTCGTACTCTGGCCTAATGGTTTAGGTCGTAACTCTTACTCTTGGCTAATAGCTAAGGTCTTAGACTCATACTCTGGCCTAATAGCGAACGTCTTAGACTCGTACTCTGGCCTAAAAGCTAAGGTCTTAGACTCGTACTCTGGCCTACTGGTTAAGGTCTTAACTCTTAATCTGGCCTAATAGCTAAGGTCTTAGACTCGTACTCTGGCCTAATAGCTAAGGTCTTAGACTCGTACTCTGGCCTACTGGTTAAGGTCTTAACTCTTACTCTGGCCTAATAGCTAAGGTCTTAGACTCGTTCTCTGGCCTAATAGCTAAGGTCTTAGACTCGTACTCTTGCCTTCGGGTTACGGTCTTAACTCTCACTCTGGCCTACTGGTTAAGGTCTTAACTCTTACTCTGGCCTAATAGCTAAGGTCTTAGACTTGTACTCTGGCCTAATGGTTAAAGTCTTAACTCTTACTCTGGCCTAATAGCTAAGGTCTTAACTCTTACTCTGGCCTAATAGCTAAGGTCTTTGACTCGTACTATGGCCTACAGGTTAAGGTCTTAACTCTTACTCTGGCCTACTGGTTAAGGTCTTAACTCATACTCTGGCCTAATAGCTAAGGTCCTAGACACATACTCTGGCCTAATGGTTAAGGTCTTAACTCTTACTGTGACCTAATAGCTAAGGTCTTAGACTCGTACTCTGGCCTACTGGTTAAGGTGTTAACTCTTACTCTTGCCTAATAGCTAAGGTCTTAGACTCGTACTCTGGCCTAATGGTTAAGGTCTTCACTCTTACTCTGGCCTAATAGCTAAGGTCTTAGACTCATACTCTGGCCTAATGGTTAAGATCTTAACTCTTACTCTGGCCTAATAGTTAAGGTCTTAGACTCGTACTCTGGCCTAATGGTTTAGGTCGTAACTCTTACTCTTGCCTAATAGCTAAGGTCCTAGACTCATACTTTGGCCTAATAGCGAAGGTCTTAGACTCGTACTCTGGCCTAAAAGCTAAGGTCTTAGACTCGTACTCTGGCCTACTGGTTAAAGTCTTAACTCTTAATCTGGCCTAAAAGCTAAGGTCTTAGACTCGTACTCTGGCCTACTGGTTAAGGTCTTAACTCTTAATCTGGCCTAATAGCTAAGGTCATAGACTCATACTCTGGCCTAATAGCTAAGGTCTTAGACTCGTACTCTTGCCTTCTGGTTACGGTCTTAACTCTTACTCTGGCCTAATAGCTAAGGTCTTAGACTCGTACTCTGGCCTAATGGTTAAGGTCTTAACTCTTACTCTGGCCTAATAGCTAAGGTCTTAACTCTTACTCTGGCCTAATAGCTAAGGTCTTTGACTCGTACTATGGCCTACAGGTTAAGGTCTTAACTCTTACTCTGGCCTACTGGTTAAGGTCTTAACTCATACTCTGGCCTAATAGCTAAGGTCCTAGACACATACTCTGGCCTAATGGTTAAGGTCTTAACTCTTACTGTGACCTAATAGCTAAGGTCTTAGACTCGTACTCTGGCCTACTGGTTAAGGTGTTAACTCTTACTCTTGCCTAATAGCTAAGGTCTTAGACTCGTACTCTGGCCTAATGCTTAAGGTCTTAACTCTTACTCTGGCCTAATAGCTAAGGTCTTAGACTCATACTCTGGCCTAATGGTTAAGATCTTAACACTTACTCTGGCCTAATAGTTAAGGTCTTAGACTCGTACTCTGGCCTAATAGCGAAGGTCTTAGACTCGTACTCTGGCCTATAAGCTAAGGTCTTAGACTCGTACTCTGGCCTACTGGTTAAGGTCTTAACTCTTACTCTGGCCTACTGTTTAAGGTCTTAACTCATACTCTGGCCTAATAGCTAAGGTCCTAGACACATACTCTGGCCTTATGGTTAAGGTCTTAACTCTTACTCTGACCTAATAGCTAAGGTCTTAGACTCGTACTCTGGCCTACTGGTTAAGGTGTTAACTCTTACTCTTGCCTAATAGCTAAGGTCTTAGACTCATACTCTGGCCTAATGCTTATGGTCTTAACTCTTACTATGGCCTAATAGCTAAGGTCTTAACTCTTACTCTGGCCTAATAGCTAAGGTCTTAGACTCTTACTCTGGCCTAATAGCTAAGGTCTTAACTCTTACTCTGGCCTACTGGTTAAGGTCTTAACTCTTACTCTGCCCTACTGGTTAAGGTCTCAACTCTTACTCTGCCCTACTGGTTAAGGTCTTAACTCTTACTCTGGCCTAATAGATAAGGTCTTAGACTCGTACTCTGGCCTCATGGTTAAGGTCTTAACTCTTACTCTGGCCTAATAGCTAAGGTCTTAGACTCGTACTATGGCCTAATGGTTAAGGTCTTAACTCTTACTCTGGCCTAATGGTTAAGGTCTTAACTCTTACTCTGGAATAATAGCTAAGGTCTTAGACTCATACTCTGGCCTACTGGTTAAGGTCATAACTCTTACTCTGGCCTAATGGTTAAGGTCATAACTCTTACTCTGGCCTAATAGCTAAGGTCTTAGACTCGTACTGTGGCCTAATAGCTAAGGTCTTAGACTCGTACTCTGGCCTAATAGCTAAGGTCTTAGACTCGTACTCTGGCCTTCTGGTTAAGGTCTTAACTCTTACTCTGCCCTAATAGCTAAAGTCTTAGACTCGTACTCTGGCCTACTAGTTAAAGTCTTAATTCTTACTCTGGCCTAATAGCTAAGGTCTTAGAATCATACTCTGGACTAATGGTTAAGGTCTAAACTCTTGCTCTGGCCTAATAGCTAAGGTCTTAGACTCGTACTCTGGCCTAATGTTTAAGGTCTTAACTCTTACTCTGGCCTAATAGCTAAGGTCTTAGACTCGTACTCTGGCCTAATGGTTAAGGTCTTAGACTCGTACTCTGGCCTAATGATTAAGGTCTTAACTCTTACTGTGGCCTAATAGCTAAGGTCTTAACTCTTATTCTGGCCTAATAGCTAAGGTCTTAGACTCATATTCTGGCCTAATGGTTAAGGTCTTAACTCTTTCTCTGGCCTACTGGTTAAGGTCTTAACTCTTACTCTGGCCTAATAGCTAAGGTCTTAGACTTGTACTCTGGCCTAATGGTTAAGGTCTTAACTCTTACTCTGGCCTACTAGTTAAGGTCTTAACTCTTACTATGGCCTACAGGTTAAGGTCTTAACTCTTACTCTGGCCTATACCTAAGGTCTTAGACTCGTACTCTGGCCTAAAGGTTAAGTTCTTAACTCTGACTCTGGCCGAATAGCTAAGGTCTTAGACTCGTACTCTGGCCTAATGATTAAGGTCTTAACTCTTACTGTGGCCTAATAGCTAAGGTCTTAACTCTTACTCTGGCCTAATAGCTAAGGTCCTAGACTCATACTCTGGCCTACTGGTTAAGGTCTTAACTCTTACTCTGACCTAATAGCTAAGGTCTTAACTCTTACTCTGGCCTAATAGCTAAGGTCTTAGACTCGTACTCTGGCCTAATGGTTAAGGTCTTAACGCTTACTCTGGCCTAATAGCTAAGGTCTTAACTCTTACTCTGGCCTAATAGCTAAGGTCTTTGACTCGTACTATGGCCTACAGGTTAAGGTCTTAACTCTTACTCTGGCCTACTGGTTAAGGTCTTAACTCATACTCTGGCCTAATAGCTAAGGTCCTAGACACATACTCTGGCCTAATGGTTAAGGTCTTAACTCTTACTGTGACCTAATAGCTAAGGTCTTAGACTCGTACTCTGGCCTAATGGTTAAGGTCTTAACTCTTACTCTGGCCTAATAGCTAAGGTCTTAGACTCATACTCTGGCCTAATGGTTAAGATCTTAACTCTTACTCTGGCCTAATAGTTAAGGTCTTAGACTCGTACTCTGGCCTAATGGTTTAGGTCGTAACTCTTACTCTTGCCTAATAGCTAAGGTCTTAGACTCATACTCTGGCCTAATAGCGAACGTCTTAGACTCGTACTCTGGCCTAAAAGCTAAGGTCTTAGACTCGTACTCTGGCCTACTGGTTAAGGTCTTAACTCTTAATCTGGCCTAATAGCTAAGGTCTTAGACTCGTACTCTGGCCTAATAGCTAAGGTCTTAGACTCGTACTCTGGCCTACTGGTTAAGGTCTTAACTCTTACTCTGGCCTAATAGCTAAGGTCTTAGACTCGTTCTCTGGCCTAATAGCTAAGGTCTTAGACTCGTACTCTTGCCTTCTGGTTACGGTCTTAACTCTCACTCTGGCCTACTGGTTAAGGTCTTAACTCTTACTCTGGCCTAATAGCTAAGGTCTTAGACTTGTACTCTGGCCTAATGGTTAAGGTCTTAACTCTTACTCTGGCCTAATAGCTAAGGTCTTAACTCTTACTCTGGCCTAATAGCTAAGGTCTTTGACTCGTACTCTGGCCTAATGGTTAAGGTCTTAACTCTTACTCTGGCCTAATAGCTAAGGTCTTAACTCTTACTCTGGCCTACTGGTTAAGGTCTTAACTCTTACTCTGCCCTACTGGTTAAGGTCTTAACTCTTACTCTGCCCTACTGGTTAAGGTCTTAACTCTTACTCTGGCCTAATAGCTAAGGTCTTAGACTCGTACTCTGGCCTAATGGTTAAGGTCTTAACTCTTACTCTGGCCTAATAGCTAAGGTCTTAGACTCGTACTATGGCCTAATGGTTAAGGTCTTAACTCTTACTCTGGCCTAATGGTTAAGGTCTTAACTCTTACTCTGGAATAATAGCTAAGGTCTTAGACTCATAATCTGGCCTACTGGTTAAGGTCATAACTCTTACTCTGGCCTAATGGTTAAGGTCATAACTCTTACTCTGGCCTAATAGCTAAGGTCTTAGACTCGTACTGTGGCCTAATAGCTAAGGTCTTAGACTCGTACTCTGGCCTAATAGCTAAGGTCTTAGACTCGTACTCTGGCCTTCTGGTTAAGGTCTTAACTCTTACTCTGCCCTAATAGCTAAAGTCTTAGACTCGTACTCTGGCCTACTAGTTAAAGTCTTAATTCTTACTCTGGCCTAATAGCTAAGGTCTTAAAATCGTACTCTGGACTAATGGTTAAGGTCTAAACTCTTGCTCTGGCCTAATAGCTAAGGTCTTAGACTCGTACTCTGGCCTAATGTTTAAGGTCTTAACTCTTACTCTGGCCTAATAGCTAAGGTCTTAGACTCGTACTCTGGCCTAATGGTTAAGGTCTTAGACTCGTACTCTGGCCTAATGATTAAGGTCTTAACTCTTACTGTGGCCTAATAGCTAAGGTCTTAACTCTTATTCTGGCCTAATAGCTAAGGTCTTAGACTCATATTCTGGCCTAATGGTTAAGGTCTTAACTCTTTCTCTGGCCTACTGGTTAAGGTCTTAACTCTTACTCTGGCCTAATAGCTAAGGTCTTAGACTTGTACTCTGGCCTAATGGTTAAGGTCTTAACTCTTACTCTGGCCTACTAGTTAAGGTCTTAACTCTTACTATGGCCTACAGGTTAAGGTCTTAACTCTTACTCTGGCCTATACCTAAGGTCTTAGACTCGTACTCTGGCCTAAAGGTTAAGTTCTTAACTCTGACTCTGGCCGAATAGTTAAGGTCTTAGACTCGTACTCTGGCCTAATGGTTTAGGTCGTAACTCTTACTCTTGCCTAATAGCTAAGGTCTTAGACTCATACTCTGGCCTAATAGCGAACGTCTTAGACTCGTACTCTGGCCTAAAAGCTAAGGTCTTAGACTCGTACTCTGGCCTACTGGTTAAGGTCTTAACTCTTAATCTGGCCTAATAGCTAAGGTCTTAGACTCGTTCTCTGGCCTAATAGCTAAGGTCTTAGACTCGTACTCTGGCCTAATGATTAAGGTCTTAACTCTTACTGTGGCCTAATAGCTAAGGTCTTAACTCTTATTCTGGCCTAATAGCTAAGGTCTTAGACTCATATTCTGGCCTAATGGTTAAGGTCTTAACTCTTTCTCTGGCCTACTGGTTAAGGTCTTAACTCTTACTCTGGCCTAATAGCTAAGGTCTTAGAATTGTACTCTGGCCTAATGGTTAAGGTCTTAACTCTTACTCTGGCCTACTAGTTAAGGTCTTAACTCTTACTATGGCCTACAGGTTAAGGTCTTAACTCTTACTCTGGCCTATACCTAAGGTCTTAGACTCGTACTCTGGCCTAAAGGTTAAGTTCTTAACTCTGACTCTGGCCGAATAGCTAAGGTCTTAGACTCGTACTCTGGCCTAATGATTAAGGTCTTAACTCTTACTGTGGCCTAATAGCTAAGGTCTTAACTCTTACTCTGGCCTAATAGCTAAGGTCCTAGACTCATACTCTGGCCTACTGGTTAAGGTCTTAACTCTTACTCTGACCTAATAGCTAAGGTCTTAACTCTTACTCTGGCCTAATAGCTAAGGTCTTAGACTCGTACTCTGGCCTAATGGTTAAGGTCTTAACGCTTACTCTGGCCTAATAGCTAAGGTCTTAACTCTTACTCTGGCCTAATAGCTAAGGTCTTTGACTCGTACTATGGCCTACAGGTTAAGGTCTTAACTCTTACTCTGGCCTACTGGTTAAGGTCTTAACTCATACTCTGGCCTAATAGCTAAGGTCCTAGACACATACTCTGGCCTAATGGTTAAGGTCTTAACTCTTACTGTGACCTAATAGCTAAGGTCTTAGACTCGTACTCTGGCCTAATGGTTAAGGTCTTAACTCTTACTCTGGCCTAATAGCTAAGGTCTTAGACTCATACTCTGGCCTAATGGTTAAGATCTTAACTCTTACTCTGGCCTAATAGTTAAGGTCTTAGACTCGTACTCTGGCCTAATGGTTTAGGTCGTAACTCTTACTCTTGCCTAATAGCTAAGGTCTTAGACTCATACTCTGGCCTAATAGCGAACGTCTTAGACTCGTACTCTGGCCTAAAAGCTAAGGTCTTAGACTCGTACTCTGGCCTACTGGTTAAGGTCTTAACTCTTAATCTGGCCTAATAGCTAAGGTCTTAGACTCGTTCTCTGGCCTAATAGCTAAGGTCTTAGACTCGTACTCTGGCCTACTGGTTAAGGTCTTAACTCTTACTCTGGCCTACTGGTTAAGGTCTTAACTCTTACTCTAGCCTAATAGCTAAGGTCTTAGACTTGTACTCTGGCCTAATGGTTAAGGTCTTAACTCTTACTCTGGCCTAATAGCTAAGGTCTTAACTCTTACTCTGGCCTAATAGCTAAGGTCTTTGACTCGTACTCTGGCCTAATGGTTAAGGTCTTAACTCTTACTCTGGCCTAATGGTTAAGGTCTTAACTCTTACTCTGGAGTAATAGCTAAGGTCTTAGACTCATACTCTGGCCTACTGGTTAAGGTCATAACTCTTACTCTGGCCTAATGGTTAAGGTCATAACTCTTACTCTGGCCTAATAGCTAAGGTCTTAGACTCGTACTGTGGCCTAATAGCTAAGGTCTTAGACTCGTACTCTGGCCTAATAGCTAAGGTCTTAGACTCGTACTCTGGCCTTCTGGTTAAGGTCTTAACTCTTACTCTGGCCTAATAGCTAAGGTCTTAGACTCGTACTCTGTCTTAATGGAATAAGGTCTTAACTCTTACTTTGGCCTAAAAGCTAAGGTCTTAACAGTTACTCTGGCCTAATGGCTAAGGTCTTAGACTCGTACTCTGGCCTAATGGTTAAAGTCTTAACTCTTACTCTGGCCTAATGGTTAAGGTCTTAACTCTTTCTCTGGCCTACTTCTTAAGGTCTTAACTCTTACTCTGGCCTAATAGCTAAGGTCTTAGACTCATACTCTGGCCTAATGGTTACGGTCTTAACTCTTACTCTGGCCCACTGGTTAAGGTCTTAACTCTTACTCTGGCCTAGTAACTAAGGTCTTAGACTCGTACTCTGGCCTAATGGTTAAGGTCTTAACTCTTACTCTGGCCTACTGGTTAAGGTCTTAACTCTTACTCTGGCCTAATACCTAAGGTCTTAGACTCATACTCTGGCCTAATGGTTAAGGTCTTAACGCTTACTCTGGCCTAATAGTTAAGGTCTTAGACTTATACTATGGCCTACAGGTTAAGGTCTTAACTCTTACTCTGGCCTAATAGCTAAGGTCTTAACTCTTACTCTGGCCTAATAGCTAAGGTCTTAGACTCGTACTCTGGCCTAATGGTTAAGGTCTTAACTCTTACTCTGGCCTACTGGTTAAGGTCTTAACTCTTACTCTGGCCTAATAGCTAAGGTCTTAGCTCTTACTCTGGCCGAATAGCTAAGGTCTTAGACTCGTACTCTGGCCTAATGGTTAAGGTCTTAACTCTTACACTGGCCTAATAGCTAAGGTCTTAACTCATACTCTGGCCTAATAGCTAAGGTCTTAGACTCGTACTCTGGCCTAAAAGCTAAGGTCTTAGACTCACACTCTGGCCTACTGGTTAAGGTCTTAACTCTTACTCTGGCCTAATAGCTAAGGTCTTAGACTCGTACTCTAGCCTAATAGCTAAGGTCTTAGACTCGTACTCTGGCCTACTGGTTAAGGTCTTAACTCTTACTCTGGCCTAATAGCTAAGGTCTCAGACTCGTACTCTGGCCTACTGGTTATGGTCTTAACTCTTACTCTGGCCTAATAGCTAAGGTCTTAGACTCGTACTCTGGCCTAATGGTTAAGGTCTTAACTCTTACTCTGGCCTAATAGCGAATGTCTTAGACTCGTACTATGGCCTACAGGTTAAGGTCTAACTATTAATCTGGCCTAATAGCTAAGTTCTTAACTCTTACTCTGGCCTAATAGCTAAGGTCTTAGACTCGTACTCTGGCCTAATGGTTAAGGTCTTAACTCTTACTCTGGCCTAATAGCTAAGGTCCTAGACACATACTCTGGCCTAATGGTTAAGGTCTTAACTCTTACTGTGACCTAATAGCTAAGGTCTTAGACTCGTACTCTGGCCTACTGGTTAAGGTGTTAACTCTTACTCTTGCCTAATAGCTAAGGTCTTAGACTCGTACTCTGGCCTAATAGCGAACGTCTTAGACTCGTACTCTGGCCTAAAAGCTAAGGTCTTAGACTCGTACTCTGGCCTACTGGTTAAGGTCTTAACTCTTAATCTGGCCTAATAGCTAAGGTCTTAGACTCGTACTCTGGCCTAATAGCTAAGGTCTTAGACTCGTACTCTGGCCTACAGGTTAAGGTCTTAACTCTTACTCTGGCCTAATAGCTAAGGTCTTAGACTCGTACTCTGGCCTAATAGCTAAGGTCTTAGACTCGTACTCTTGCCTTCTGGTTACGGTCTTAACTCTCACTCTGGCCTACTGGTTAAGGTCTTAACTCTTACTCTGGCCTAATAGCTAAGGTCTTAGACTTGTACTCTGGCCTAATGGTTAAGGTCTTAACTCTTACTCTGGCCTAATAGCTAAGGTCTTAACTCTTACTCTGGCCTAATAGCTAAGGTCTTTGACTCGTACTATGGCCTACAGGTTAAGGTCTTAACTCTTACTCTGGCCTACTGGTTAAGGTCTTAACTCATACTCTGGCCTAATAGCTAAGGTCCTAGACACATACTCTGGCCTAATGGTTAAGGTCTTAACTCTTACTGTGACCTAATAGCTAAGGTCTTAGACTCGTGCTCTGGCCTACTGGTTAAGGTGTTAACTCTTACTCTTGCCTAATAGCTAAGGTCTTAGACTCGTACTCTGGCCTAATGGTTAAGGTCTTAACTCTTACTCTGGCCTAATAGCTAAGGTCTTAGACTCATACTCTGGCCTAATGGTTAAGATCTTAACTCTTACTCTGGCCTAATAGTTAAGGTCTTAGACTCGTACTCTGGCCTAATGGTTTAGGTCGTAACTCTTACTCTTGCCTAATAGCTAAGGTCTTAGACTCATACTCTGGCCTAATAGCGAAGGTCTTAGACTCGTACGCTGGCCTAAAAGCTAAGGTCTTAGACTCGTACTCTGGCCTACTGGTTAAGGTCTTAACTCTTAATCTGGCCTAATAGCGAAGGTCTTAGACTCGTACTCTGGTCTAAAAGCTAAGGTCTTAGACTCGTACTCTGGCCTACTGGTTAAGGTCTTAACTCTTAATCTGGCCTAATAGCTAAGGTCTTAGACTCATACTCTGGCCTAATAGCTAAGGTCTTAGACTCGTACTCTGGCCTACTGGTTAAGGTCTTAACTCTTACTCTGGCCTAATAGCTAAGGTCTTAGACTCGTACTCTGGCCTAATAGCTAAGGTCTTAGACTCGTACTCTGGCATAATAGCTAAGGTCTTAACTCTTACTCGGCCTAATAGCTAAGGTATTTGACTCGTACTATGGCCTACAGGTTAAGGTCTTAACTCTTACTCTGGCCTACTGGTTAAGGTCTTAACTCATACTCTGGCCTAATAGCTAAGGTCCTAGACACATACTCTGGCCTAATGGTTAAGGTCTTACTCTTACTGTGACCTAATAGCTAAGGTCTTAGACTCGTACTCTGGCCTACTGGTTAAGGTGTTAACTCTTACTCTTGCCTAATAGCTAAGGTCTTAGACTCGTACTCTGGCCTAATGGTTAAGGTCTTAACTCTTACTCTGGCCTAATAGCTAAGGTCTTAGACTCATACTCTGGCCTAATGGTTAAGATCTTAACTCTTACTCTGGCCTAATAGTTAAGGTCTTAGACTCGTACTCTGGCCTAATGGTTTAGGTCGTAACTCTTACTCTTGCCTAATAGCTAAGGTCTTAGACTCATACTCTGGCCTAATAGCGAACGTCTTAGACTCGTACTCTGGCCTAAAAGCTAAGGTCTTAGACTCGTACTTTGGCCTACTGGTTAAGGTCTTAACTCTTAATCTGGCCTAATAGCTAAGGTCTTAGACTCGTACTCTGGCCTAATAGCTAAGGTCTTAGACTCGTACTCTTGCCTTCTGGTTACGGTCCTAACTCTCACTCTGGCCTACTGGTTAAGGTCTTAACTCTTACTCTGGCCTAATAGCTAAGGTCTTAGACTCGTACTCTGGCCTAATGGTTAAGGTCTTAACGCTTACTCTGGCCTAATAGCTAAGGTCTTAACTCTTACTCTGGCCTAATAGCTAAGGTCTTTGACTCGTACTATGGCCTACAGGTTAAGGTCTTAACTCTTACTCTGGCCTACTGGTTAAGGTCTTAACTCATACTCTGGCCTAATAGCTAAGGTCCTAGACACATACTCTGGCCTAATGGTTAAGGTCTTAACTCTTACTGTGACCTAATAGCTAAGGTCTTAGACTCGTACTCTGGCCTAATGGTTAAGGTCTTAACTCTTACTCTGGCCTAATAGCTAAGGTCTTAGACTCATACTCTGGCCTAATGGTTAAGATCTTAACTCTTACTCTGGCCTAATAGTTAAGGTCTTAGACTCGTACTCTGGCCTAATGGTTTAGGTCGTAACTCTTACTCTTGCCTAATAGCTAAGGTCTTAGACTCATACTCTGGCCTAATAGCGAACGTCTTAGACTCGTACTCTGGCCTAAAAGCTAAGGTCTTAGACTCGTACTCTGGCCTACTGGTTAAGGTCTTAACTCTTAATCTGGCCTAATAGCTAAGGTCTTAGACTCGTTCTCTGGCCTAATAGCTAAGGTCTTAGACTCGTACTCTGGCCTACTGGTTAAGGTCTTAACTCTTACTCTGGCCTACTGGTTAAGGTCTTAACTCTTACTCTAGCCTAATAGCTAAGGTCTTAGACTTGTACTCTGGCCTAATGGTTAAGGTCTTAACTCTTACTCTGGCCTAATAGCTAAGGTCTTAACTCTTACTCTGGCCTAATAGCTAAGGTCTTTGACTCGTACTCTGGCCTAATGGTTAAGGTCTTAACTCTTACTCTGGCCTAATAGCTAAGGTCTTAACTCTTACTCTGGCCTACTGGTTAAGGTCTTAACTCTTACTCTGCCCTACTGGTTAAGGTCTTAACTCTTACTCTGCCCTACTGGTTAAGGTCTTAACTCTTACTCTGGCCTAATAGCTAAGGTCTTAGACTCGTACTCTGGCCTAATGGTTAAGGTCTTAACTCTTACTCTGGCCTAATAGCTAAGGTCTTAGACTCGTACTATGGCCTAATGGTTAAGGTCTTAACTCTTACTCTGGCCTAATGGTTAAGGTCTTAACTCTTACTCTGAAATAATAGCTAAGGTCTTAGACTCATAATCTGGCCTACTGGTTAAGGTCATAACTCTTACTCTGGCCTAATGGTTAAGGTCATAACTCTTACTCTGGCCTAATAGCTAAGGTCTTAGACTCGTACTGTGGCCTAATAGCTAAGGTCTTAGACTCGTACTCTGGCCTAATAGCTAAGGTCTTAGACTCGTACTCTGGCCTTCTGGTTAAGGTCTTAACTCTTACTCTGCCCTAATAGCTAAAGTCTTAGACTCGTACTCTGGCCTACTAGTTAAAGTCTTAATTCTTACTCTGGCCTAATAGCTAAGGTCTTAAAATCGTACTCTGGCCTAATGGTTAAGGTCTAAACTCTTGCTCTGGCCTAATAGCTAAGGTCTTAGACTCGTACTCTGGCCTAATGTTTAAGGTCTTAACTCTTACTCTGGCCTAATAGCTAAGGTCTTAGACTCGTACTCTGGCCTAATGGTTAAGGTCTTAGACTCGTACTCTGGCCTAATGATTAAGGTCTTAACTCTTACTGTGGCCTAATAGCTAAGGTCTTAACTCTTATTCTGGCCTAATAGCTAAGGTCTTAGACTCATATTCTGGCCTAATGGTTAAGGTCTTAACTCTTTCTCTGGCCTACTGGTTAAGGTCTTAACTCTTACTCTGGCCTAATAGCTAAGGTCTTAGACTTGTACTCTGGCCTAATGGTTAAGGTCTTAACTCTTACTCTGGCCTACTAGTTAAGGTCTTAACTCTTACTATGGCCTACAGGTTAAGGTCTTAACTCTTACTCTGGCCTATACCTAAGGTCTTAGACTCGTACTCTGGCCTAAAGGTTAAGTTCTTAACTCTGACTCTGGCCGAATAGCTAAGGTCTTAGACTCGTACTCTGGCCTAATGCTTAAGGTCTTAGACTTGTACTCTGGCCTAATGATTAAGGTCTTAACTCTTACTGTGGCCTAATAGCTAAGGTCTTAACTCTTACTCTGGCCTAATAGCTAAGGTCTTAGACTCGTACTCTGGCCTAATGGTTAAGGTCTTAACTCTTACTCTGGCCTAATAGCTAAGGTCTTAGACTCGTACTATGGCCTAATGGTTAAGGTCTTAACTCTTACTCTGGCCTAATGGTTAAGGTCTTAACTCTTACTCTGGAGTAATAGCTAAGGTCTTAGACTCATACTCTGGCCTACTGGTTAAGGTCATAACTCTTACTCTGGCCTAATGGTTAAGGTCATAACTCTTACTCTGGCCTAATAGCTAAGGTCTTAGACTCGTACTGTGGCCTAATAGCTAAGGTCTTAGACTCGTACTCTGGCCTAATAGCTAAGGTCTTAGACTCGTACTCTGGCCTTCTGGTTAAGGTCTTAACTCTTACTCTGGCCTAATAGCTAAGGTCTTAGACTCGTACTCTGTCTTAATGGAATAAGGTCTTAACTCTTACTTTGGCCTAAAAGCTAAGGTCTTAACAGTTACTCTGGCCTAATGGCTAAGGTCTTAGACTCGTACTCTGGCCTAATGGTTAAAGTCTTAACTCTTACTCTGGCCTAATGGTTAAGGTCTTAACTCTTTCTCTGGCCTACTTCTTAAGGTCTTAACTCTTACTCTGGCCTAATAGCTAAGGTCTTAGACTCATACTCTGGCCTAATGGTTACGGTCTTAACTCTTACTCTGGCCCACTGGTTAAGGTCTTAACTCTTACTCTGGCCTAGTAACTAAGGTCTTAGACTCGTACTCTGGCCTAATGGTTAAGGTCTTAACTCTTACTCTGGCCTACTGGTTAAGGTCTTAACTCTTACTCTGGCCTAATACCTAAGGTCTTAGACTCATACTCTGGCCTAATGGTTAAGGTCTTAACGCTTACTCTGGCCTAATAGTTAAGGTCTTAGACTTATACTATGGCCTACAGGTTAAGGTCTTAACTCTTACTCTGGCCTAATAGCTAAGGTCTTAACTCTTACTCTGGCCTAATAGCTAAGGTCTTAGACTCGTACTCTGGCCTAATGGTTAAGGTCTTAACTCTTACTCTGGCCTACTGGTTAAGGTCTTAACTCTTACTCTGGCCTAATAGCTAAGGTCTTAGCTCTTACTCTGGCCGAATAGCTAAGGTCTTAGACTCGTACTCTGGCCTAATGGTTAAGGTCTTAACTCTTACACTGGCCTAATAGCTAAGGTCTTAACTCATACTCTGGCCTAATAGCTAAGGTCTTAGACTCGTACTCTGGCCTAAAAGCTAAGGTCTTAGACTCACACTCTGGCCTACTGGTTAAGGTCTTAACTCTTACTCTGGCCTAATAGCTAAGGTCTTAGACTCGTACTCTAGCCTAATAGCTAAGGTCTTAGACTCGTACTCTGGCCTACTGGTTAAGGTCTTAACTCTTACTCTGGCCTAATAGCTAAGGTCTCAGACTCGTACTCTGGCCTACTGGTTATGGTCTTAACTCTTACTCTGGCCTAATAGCTAAGGTCTTAGACTCGTACTCTGGCCTAATGGTTAAGGTCTTAACTCTTACTCTGGCCTAATAGCGAATGTCTTAGACTCGTACTATGGCCTACAGGTTAAGGTCTTAACTATTAATCTGGCCTAATAGCTAAGTTCTTAACTCTTACTCTGGCCTAATAGCTAAGGTCTTAGACTCGTACTCTGGCCTAATGGTTAAGGTCTTAACTCTTACTCTGGCCTAATAGCTAAGGTCCTAGACACATACTCTGGCCTAATGGTTAAGGTCTTAACTCTTACTGTGACCTAATAGCTAAGGTCTTAGACTCGTACTCTGGCCTACTGGTTAAGGTGTTAACTCTTACTCTTGCCTAATAGCTAAGGTCTTAGACTCGTACTCTGGCCTAATAGCGAACGTCTTAGACTCGTACTCTGGCCTAAAAGCTAAGGTCTTAGACTCGTACTCTGGCCTACTGGTTAAGGTCTTAACTCTTAATCTGGCCTAATAGCTAAGGTCTTAGACTCGTACTCTGGCCTAATAGCTAAGGTCTTAGACTCGTACTCTGGCCTACAGGTTAAGGTCTTAACTCTTACTCTGGCCTAATAGCTAAGGTCTTAGACTCGTACTCTGGCCTAATAGCTAAGGTCTTAGACTCGTACTCTTGCCTTCTGGTTACGGTCTTAACTCTCACTCTGGCCTACTGGTTAAGGTCTTAACTCTTACTCTGGCCTAATAGCTAAGGTCTTAGACTTGTACTCTGGCCTAATGGTTAAGGTCTTAACTCTTACTCTGGCCTAATAGCTAAGGTCTTAACTCTTACTCTGGCCTAATAGCTAAGGTCTTTGACTCGTACTATGGCCTACAGGTTAAGGTCTTAACTCTTACTCTGGCCTACTGGTTAAGGTCTTAACTCATACTCTGGCCTAATAGCTAAGGTCCTAGACACATACTCTGGCCTAATGGTTAAGGTCTTAACTCTTACTGTGACCTAATAGCTAAGGTCTTAGACTCGTACTCTGGCCTACTGGTTAAGGTGTTAACTCTTACTCTTGCCTAATAGCTAAGGTCTTAGACTCGTACTCTGGCCTAATGGTTAAGGTCTTAACTCTTACTCTGGCCTAATAGCTAAGGTCTTAGACTCATACTCTGGCCTAATGGTTAAGATCTTAACTCTTACTCTGGCCTAATAGTTAAGGTCTTAGACTCGTACTCTGGCCTAATGGTTTAGGTCGTAACTCTTACTCTTGCCTAATAGCTAAGGTCTTAGACTCATACTCTGGCCTAATAGCGAAGGTCTTAGACTCGTACGCTGGCCTAAAAGCTAAGGTCTTAGACTCGTACTCTGGCCTACTGGTTAAGGTCTTAACTCTTAATCTGGCCTAATAGCGAAGGTCTTAGACTCGTACTCTGGTCTAAAAGCTAAGGTCTTAGACTCGTACTCTGGCCTACTGGTTAAGGTCTTAACTCTTAATCTGGCCTAATAGCTAAGGTCTTAGACTCATACTCTGGCCTAATAGCTAAGGTCTTAGACTCGTACTCTGGCCTACTGGTTAAGGTCTTAACTCTTACTCTGGCCTAATAGCTAAGGTCTTAGACTCGTACTCTGGCCTAATAGCTAAGGTCTTAGACTCGTACTCTGGCATAATAGCTAAGGTCTTAACTCTTACTCGGCCTAATAGCTAAGGTATTTGACTCGTACTATGGCCTACAGGTTAAGGTCTTAACTCTTACTCTGGCCTACTGGTTAAGGTCTTAACTCATACTCTGGCCTAATAGCTAAGGTCCTAGACACATACTCTGGCCTAATGGTTAAGGTCTTACTCTTACTGTGACCTAATAGCTAAGGTCTTAGACTCGTACTCTGGCCTACTGGTTAAGGTGTTAACTCTTACTCTTGCCTAATAGCTAAGGTCTTAGACTCGTACTCTGGCCTAATGGTTAAGGTCTTAACTATTACTCTGGCCTAATAGCTAAGGTCTTAGACTCATACTCTGGCCTAATGGTTAAGATCTTAACTCTTACTCTGGCCTAATAGTTAAGGTCTTAGACTCGTACTCTGGCCTAATGGTTTAGGTCATAACTCTTACTCTTGCCTAATAGCTAAGGTCTTAGACTCATACTCTGGCCTAATAGCGAACGTCTTAGACTCGTACTCTGGCCTAAAAGCTAAGGTCTTAGACTCGTACTTTGGCCTACTGGTTAAGGTCTTAACTCTTAATCTGGCCTAATAGCTAAGGTCTTAGACTCGTACTCTGGCCTAATAGCTAAGGTCTTAGACTCGTACTCTTGCCTTCTGGTTACGGTCCTAACTCTCACTCTGGCCTACTGGTTAAGGTCTTAACTCTTACTCTGGCCTAATAGCTAAGGTCTTAGACTTGTACTCTGGCCTAATGGTTAAGGTCTTAACTCTTACTCTGGCCTAATAGCTAAGGTCTTAACTCTTACTCTGGCCTAATAGCTAAGGTCTTTGACTCGTACTATGGCCTACAGGTTAAGGTCTTAACTCTTACTCTGGCCTACTGGTTAAGGTCTTAACTCATACTCTGGCCTAATAGCTAAGGTCCTAGACACATACTCTGGCCTAATGGTTAAGGTCTTAACTCTTACTGTGAACTAATAGCTAAGGTCTTAGACTCGTACTCTGGCCTACTGGTTAAGGTGTTAACTCTTACTCTTGCCTAATAGCTAAGGTCTTAGACTCGTACTCTGGCCTAATGGTTAAGGTCTTCACTCTTACTCTGGCCTAATAGCTAAGGTCTTAGACTCATACTTTGGCCTAATGGTTAAGATCTTAACTCTTACTCTGGCCTAATAGTTAAGGTCTTAGACTCGTACTCTGGCCTAATGGTTTAGGTCGTAACTCTTACTCTTGCCTAATAGCTAAGGTCTTAGACTCATACTCTGGCCTAATAGCGAAGGTCTTAGACTCGTACTCTGGCCTAAAAGCTAAGGTCTTAGACTCGTACTCTGGCCTACTGGTTAAGGTCTTAACTCTTAATCTGGCCTAATAGCGAAGGTCTTAGACTCGTACTCTGGCCTAAAAGCTAAGGTCTTAGACTCGTACTCTGGCCTACTGGTTAAGGTCTTAACTCTTAATCTGGCCTAATAGCTAAGGTCATAGACTCATACTCTGGCCTAATAGCTAAGGTCTTAGACTCGTACTCTTGCCTTCTGGTTACGTTCTTAACTCTTACTCTGGCCTAATAGCTAAGGTCTTAGACTCGTACTCTGGCCTAATGGTTAAGGTCTTAACTCTTACTCTGGCCTAATAGCTAAGGTCTTAACTCTTACTCTGGCCTAATAGCTAAGGTCTTTGACTCGTACTATGGCCTACAGGTTAAGGTCCTAACTCTTACTCTGGCCTACTGGTTAAGGTCTTAACTCATACTCTGGCCTAATAGCTAAGGTCCTAGACACATACTCTGGCCTAATGGTTAAGGTCTTAACTCTTACTGTGACCTAATAGCTAAGGTCTTAGACTCATACTCTGGCCTAATGGTTAAGGTATTAACTCTTACTCTGGCCTAATAGCTAAGGTCTTAGACTCATACTCTGGCCTAGTGGTTAAGATCTTAACTCTTACTCTGGCCTAATAGTTAAGGTCTTAGACTCGTACTCTGGCCTAATGGTTTAGGTCGTAACTCTTACTCTTGCCTAATAGCTAAGGTCTTAGACTCATACTCTGGCCTAATAGCGAACGTCTTAGACTCGTACTCTGGCCTAAAAGCTAAGGTCTTAGACTCGTACTCTGGCCTACTGGTTAAGGTCTTAACTCTTAATCTGGCCTAATAGCTAAGGTCTTAGACTCGTACTCTGGCCTAATAGCTAAGGTCTTAGACTCGTACTCTGGCCTACTGGTTAAGGTCTTAACTCTTACTCTGGCCTAATAGCTAAGGTCTTAGACTCGTTCTCTGGCCTAATAGCTAAGGTCTTAGACTCGTACTCTTGCCTTCGGGTTACGGTCTTAACTCTCACTCTGGCCTACTGGTTAAGGTCTTAACTCTTACTCTGGCCTAATAGCTAAGGTCTTAGACTTGTACTCTGGCCTAATGGTTAAGGTCTTAACTCTTACTCTGGCCTAATAGCTAAGGTCTTAACTCTTACTCTGGCCTAATAGCTAAGGTCTTTGACTCGTACTATGGCCTACAGGTTAAGGTCTTAACTCTTACTCTGGCCTACTGGTTAAGGTCTTAACTCATACTCTGGCCTAATAGCTAAGGTCCTAGACACATACTCTGGCCTAATGGTTAAGGTCTTAACTCTTACTGTGACCTAATAGCTAAGGTCTTAGACTCGTACTCTGGCCTACTGGTTAAGGTGTTAACTCTTACTCTTGCCTAATAGCTAAGGTCTTAGACTCGTACTCTGGCCTAATGGTTAAGGTCTTCACTCTTACTCTGGCCTAATAGCTAAGGTCTTAGACTCATACTCTGGCCTAATGGTTAAGATCTTAACTCTTACTCTGGCCTAATAGTTAAGGTCTTAGACTCGTACTCTGGCCTAATGGTTTAGGTCGTAACTCTTACTCTTGCCTAATAGCTAAGGTCCTAGACTCATACTTTGGCCTAATAGCGAAGGTCTTAGACTCGTACTCTGGCCTAAAAGCTAAGGTCTTAGACTCGTACTCTGGCCTACTGGTTAAAGTCTTAACTCTTAATCTGGCCTAAAAGCTAAGGTCTTAGACTCGTACTCTGGCCTACTGGTTAAGGTCTTAACTCTTAATCTGGCCTAATAGCTAAGGTCATAGACTCATACTCTGGCCTAATAGCTAAGGTCTTAGACTCGTACTCTTGCCTTCTGGTTACGGTCTTAACTCTTACTCTGGCCTAATAGCTAAGGTCTTAGACTCGTACTCTGGCCTAATGGTTAAGGTCTTAACTCTTACTCTGGCCTAATAGCTAAGGTCTTAACTCTTACTCTGGCCTAATAGCTAAGGTCTTTGACTCGTACTATGGCCTACAGGTTAAGGTCTTAACTCTTACTCTGGCCTACTGGTTAAGGTCTTAACTCATACTCTGGCCTAATAGCTAAGGTCCTAGACACATACTCTGGCCTAATGGTTAAGGTCTTAACTCTTACTGTGACCTAATAGCTAAGGTCTTAGACTCGTACTCTGGCCTACTGGTTAAGGTGTTAACTCTTACTCTTGCCTAATAGCTAAGGTCTTAGACTCGTACTCTGGCCTAATGCTTAAGGTCTTAACTCTTACTCTGGCCTAATAGCTAAGGGCTTAGACTCATACTCTGGCCTAATGGTTAAGATCTTAACACTTACTCTGGCCTAATAGTTAAGGTCTTAGACTCGTACTCTGGCCTAATAGCGAAGGTCTTAGACTCGTACTCTGGCCTATAAGCTAAGGTCTTAGACTCGTACTCTGGCCTACTGGTTAAGGTGTTAACTCTTACTCTGGCCTACTGTTTAAGGTCTTAACTCATACTCTGGCCTAATAGCTAAGGTCCTAGACACATACTCTGGCCTTATGGTTAAGGTCTTAACTCTTACTCTGACCTAATAGCTAAGGTCTTAGACTCGTACTCTGGCCTACTGGTTAAGGTGTTAACTCTTACTCTTGCCTAATAGCTAAGGTCTTAGACTCATACTCTGGCCTAATGGTTATGGTCTTAACTCTTACTATGGCCTAATAGCTAAGGTCTTAACTCTTACTCTGGCCTAATAGCTAAGGTCTTAGACTCTTACTCTGGCCTAATAGCTAAGGTCTTAACTCTTACTCTGGCCTACTGGTTAAGGTCTTAACTCTTACTCTGCCCTACTGGTTAAGGTCTCAACTCTTACTCTGCCCTACTGGTTAAGGTCTTAACTCTTACTCTGGCCTAATAGATAAGGTCTTAGACTCGTACTCTGGCCTAATGGTTAAGGTCTTAACTCTTACTCTGGCCTAATAGCTAAGGTCTTAGACTCGTACTATGGCCTAATGGTTAAGGTCTTAACTCTTACTCTGGCCTAATGGTTAAGGTCTTAACTCTTACTCTGGAATAATAGCTAAGGTCTTAGACTCATACTCTGGCCTACTGGTTAAGGTCATAACTCTTACTCTGGCCTAATGGTTAAGGTCATAACTCTTACTCTGGCCTAATAGCTAAGGTCTTAGACTCGTACTGTGGCCTAATAGCTAAGGTCTTAGACTCGTACTCTGGCCTAATAGCTAAGGTCTTAGACTCGTACTCTGGCCTTCTGGTTAAGGTCTTAACTCTTACTCTGCCCTAATAGCTAGAGTCTTAGACTCGTACTCTGGCCTACTAGTTAAAGTCTTAATTCTTACTCTGGCCTAATAGCTAAGGTCTTAGAATCATACTCTGGACTAATGGTTAAGGTCTAAACTCTTGCTCTGGCCTAATAGCTAAGGTCTTAGACTCGTACTCTGGCCTAATGTTTAAGGTCTTAACTCTTACTCTGGCCTAATAGCTAAGGTCTTAGACTCGTACTCTGGCCTAATGGTTAAGGTCTTAGACTCGTACTCTGGCCTAATGATTAAGGTCTTAACTCTTACTGTGGCCTAATAGCTAAGGTCTTAACTCTTATTCTGGCCTAATAGCTAAGGTCTTAGACTCATATTCTGGCCTAATGGTTAAGGTCTTAACTCTTTCTCTGGCCTACTGGTTAAGGTCTTAACTCTTACTCTGGCCTAATAGCTAAGGTCTTAGACTTGTACTCTGGCCTAATGGTTAAGGTCTTAACTCTTACTCTGGCCTACTAGTTAAGGTCTTAACTCTTACTATGGCCTACAGGTTAAGGTCTTAACTCTTACTCTGGCCTATACCTAAGGTCTTAGACTCGTACTCTGGCCTAAAGGTTAAGTTCTTAACTCTGACTCTGGCCGAATAGCTAAGGTCTTAGACTCGTACTCTGGCCTAATGATTAAGGTCTTAACTCTTACTGTGGCCTAATAGCTAAGGTCTTAGACTCATACTCTGGCCTAATGGTTAAGATCTTAACTCTTACTCTGGCCTAATAGTTAAGGTCTTAGACTCGTACTCTGGCCTAATGGTTTAGGTCGTAACTCTTACTCTTGCCTAATAGCTAAGGTCTTAGACTCATACTCTGGCCTAATAGCGAACGTCTTAGACTCGTACTCTGGCCTAAAAGCTAAGGTCTTAGACTCGTACTCTGGCCTACTGGTTAAGGTCTTAACTCTTAATCTGGCCTAATAGCTAAGGTCTTAGACTCGTACTCTGGCCTAATAGCTAAGGTCTTAGACTCGTACTCTGGCCTACTGGTTAAGGTCTTAACTCTTACTCTGGCCTAATAGCTAAGGTCTTAGACTCGTTCTCTGGCCTAATAGCTAAGGTCTTAGACTCGTACTCTTGCCTTCTGGTTACGGTCTTAACTCTCACTCTGGCCTACTGGTTAAGGTCTTAACTCTTACTCTGGCCTAATAGCTAAGGTCTTAGACTTGTACTCTGGCCTAATGGTTAAGGTCTTAACTCTTACTCTGGCCTAATAGCTAAGGTCTTAACTCTTACTCTGGCCTAATAGCTAAGGTCTTTGACTCGTACTCTGGCCTAATGGTTAAGGTCTTAACTCTTACTCTGGCCTAATAGCTAAGGTCTTAACTCTTACTCTGGCCTACTGGTTAAGGTCTTAACTCTTACTCTGCCCTACTGGTTAAGGTCTTAACTCTTACTCTGCCCTACTGGTTAAGGTCTTAACTCTTACTCTGGCCTAATAGCTAAGGTCTTAGACTCGTACTCTGGCCTAATGGTTAAGGTCTTAACTCTTACTCTGGCCTAATAGCTAAGGTCTTAGACTCGTACTATGGCCTAATGGTTAAGGTCTTAACTCTTACTCTGGCCTAATGGTTAAGGTCTTAACTCTTACTCTGGAATAATAGCTAAGGTCTTAGACTCATAATCTGGCCTACTGGTTAAGGTCATAACTCTTACTCTGGCCTAATGGTTAAGGTCATAACTCTTACTCTGGCCTAATAGCTAAGGTCTTAGACTCGTACTGTGGTCTAATAGCTAAGGTCTTAGACTCGTACTCTGGCCTAATAGCTAAGGTCTTAGACTCGTACTCTGGCCTTCTGGTTAAGGTCTTAACTCTTACTCTGCCCTAATAGCTAAAGTCTTAGACTCGTACTCTGGCCTACTAGTTAAAGTCTTAATTCTTACTCTGGCCTAATAGCTAAGGTCTTAAAATCGTACTCTGGACTAATGGTTAAGGTCTAAACTCTTGCTCTGGCCTAATAGCTAAGGTCTTAGACTCGTACTCTGGCCTAATGTTTAAGGTCTTAACTCTTACTCTGGCCTAATAGCTAAGGTCTTAGACTCGTACTCTGGCCTAATGGTTAAGGTCTTAGACTCGTACTCTGGCCTAATGATTAAGGTCTTAACTCTTACTGTGGCCTAATAGCTAAGGTCTTAACTCTTATTCTGGCCTAATAGCTAAGGTCTTAGACTCATATTCTGGCCTAATGGTTAAGGTCTTAACTCTTTCTCTGGCCTACTGGTTAAGGTCTTAACTCTTACTCTGGCCTAATAGCTAAGGTCTTAGACTTGTACTCTGGCCTAATGGTTAAGGTCTTAACTCTTACTCTGGCCTACTAGTTAAGGTCTTAACTCTTACTATGGCCTACAGGTTAAGGTCTTAACTCTTACTCTGGCCTATACCTAAGGTCTTAGACTCATACTCTGGCCTAAAGGTTAAGTTCTTAACTCTGACTCTGGCCGAATAGCTAAGGTCTTAGACTCGTACTCTGGCCTAATGCTTAAGGTCTTAGACTTGTACTCTGGCCTAATGATTAAGGTCTTAACTCTTACTGTGGCCTAATAGCTAAGGTCTTAACTCTTACTCTGGCCTAATAGCTAAGGTCTTAGACTCGTACTCTGGCCTAATGGTTAAGGTCTTAACTCTTACTCTGGCCTAATAGCTAAGGTCTTAGACTCGTACTATGGCCTAATGGTTAAGGTCTTAACTCTTACTCTGGCCTAATGGTTAAGGTCTTAACTCTTACTCTGGAATAATAGCTAAGGTCTTAGACTCATACTCTGGCCTACTGGTTAAGGTCATAACTCTTACTCTGGCCTAATGGTTAAGGTCATAACTCTTACTCTGGCCTAATAGCTAAGGTCTTAGACTCGTACTGTGGCCTAATAGCTAAGGTCTTAGACTCGTACTCTGGCCTAATAGCTAAGGTCTTAGACTCGTACTCTGGCCTTCTGGTTAAGGTCTTAACTCTTACTCTGCCCTAATAGCTAAAGTCTTAGACTCGTACTCTGGCCTACTAGTTAAAGTCTTAATTCTTACTCTGGCCTAATAGCTAAGGTCTTAAAATCGTACTCTGGACTAATGGTTAAGGTCTAAACTCTTGCTCTGGCCTAATAGCTAAGGTCTT